>NW_004949136.1:3497700-3517632 GCF_000317375.1 Microtus ochrogaster | reverse complement strand
CAGAATATTGTATACATAATAAATAAATAAATATTTAAAAAAAAAGTACAGCCAGAAAGCTCTGCCACAGAAAGTGCTTATTGAATTTTGTATGAGATCTCCAGAAGGCTTGAGTTAGAGAAAGCCCAATGTGAGGATGGTAATAGGGAGAGAAGTATTGGCCAGCCATGAAAAGAGACCGCTGGTGCACATATGTTTATTTTGAGCCAAGACGGGGAAGGCTGTTGGTACTAACAACTCTGTTACTGTATGCTCTTCCCTGTACTTGTTTGGGGCCCCCTCTCTTAAGTTTTGTAGATATTGGCAAATCTCTAGCTCTGGGAGTAAATACTTATTTTATTGTCCCCATTTACAGAAAGGAAAGGGGCCACAGTGTAGGAACACCTGGCTCTAAGAGCTAAGGAGGGTAAACCAAACACAAAGCAGATCCTAGGGAAGGCAGGTAGAGGTTCCTGTAATTTCACCCTTCTTCTCTGGTAGAGGCAAAGCTACTCAAACAATCAAGAGAGGCTGGGTAAGCCATTGCTTATGACAGTGGCTGGCTCTAGCCCCCAGTGTACCCTGCCATCCTAGAAGATATCCAAGACTGCTTCTGGTTCATTTCTGAGCATGATGTGAGGTCATGATAATTATACCAAATTAAACACTTAGTAGATATAGGTAGGTAGTTGTAGCCCTTAGCAGGTCTACCCAGGTCATGGTTCATCTTCTCAGAGGGTTTCAGCCCTAATTCTGTCCTTAGGAAGGCTTCTCCAGTGTGGTATCTGAACTTTGAATACACCAGTATCCAATTTTCTTGTGGGCTTAGTGAACAACATCTGGCCCTTCTTTTGAGCCAGCTTCATAGGCTGCTTGCTGTAGAGGTTCAGCAACAATATGTGATCTGGACATTTGCAACCCTGAGACTACAATGTTAGGAAACTCCTGTGTGAATAGGTGTGTGAGGCTGAATATAGGGAGTGGTTGCATTGGGACAAGACTCAGGACTTGAATGAGGACTTTTTTTTTTGAAGTAAGGGCCCAGAAGGACAGAAGGTGTGCTTCCAGAGAGACCTATGCCACTCCAACTTGAGTCTGGGTGGGAAGTTTTATAGGATTATTATAAATGGGAGAAGCTGACTATGGGGGCCTTGGAAGGTGAGGGGAATAAGCAGAGAAAAGATAGAAACAGAGTAAAGGTTGGGGCAGGCAGGCAGGACACTACTTCTGGAGGTAAGAGAGACCTACTAGAGAGGTGGTCTGGGAAGGAGCAATGAAAAGAGGAAAGGGTCTATGTGGAGCAAGGTTCCAGACTCCAAGTGCCCTTGAGTCCTGGAGGAAAGTGAAAGAGGCTGGGAGTCCTCAGAAGATTGTGAAGGTGGTCCTTCCTGGGAGGTGTCAGGTGGATACAGAAGCAACCCCTCAGAAAGAAACGTAAGATGAGGTTAGTCTGAGTTTTGTGAGTACAAACAGACAGATGTAACACCCGCAGCCAGCTTCCTTTATTCACACCTCTCAGTCTCCTCGAGTTAACAGTGGCAGGGCTCTTTGAGACTTCATAGACACCTCAGTATATGTCCTCACACAGATCCTTCAAGATCCAGCTCAGCCTCAGGAACCTGCCTCCGTTGGAGCTGAGCGCTGTGGGTGGAGCTAAGGCATGCACAGCTGGGGCCCTTCTATGGTGTGTCAAGTGTGCTGGAAGTGAATGCTTTGTCCTAGCGTCAGGATATGAACTCTACAGTGGTAGAGTGTGGGGTGAGGGAAACTGTTCTCCCATAAAGGAAAGTTCTAGGAGCCTTCCAGGTTGAGCATGTGCGTTGGCTTCTGTCAATTGTAGGATGTAGGTGCTTATGTGTTTGGGGTGAGATTAGCTATGTGAATAATTAAATATGGATCTTCCCATGAGATTTGGGCACAAACAGACTGTGATTCGAGGACTCGTGGGTGTGTGGACCTAGCAGTGACTTCTGGCCAGCCTGCCTCTGAATATCCTTCCTCTGGTCTAAACTCAGTATGCAGGGGAATGTTATGTGGCTTTGGTGCTGTATGTGAGCCCAGTGTCGAGGATCCAGGCCAGGCCTCCTGCGTGTGCAAGAAGAATGTCTGCCCCACTACTGTGGCTCCTGTGTGTGGCTCGGATGCCTCCACCTATAGCAATGAGTGTGAGCTACAGCGCGCACAGTGCAACCAGCAACGGCGCATTCGCCTGCTTCGCCAAGGACCATGCGGTAAGTGAGTGTGGGCGTGGGGGAGGGCAGTGGAAAATCAACATGACATCACCTGTAAACCCACAGGGTCCCGGAACCCCTGTGCCAATGTGACCTGCAGTTTCGGTAGTACCTGTGTACCCTCAGCCGATGGACAGACTGCCTCATGCCTGTGTCCCACTTCCTGCTTTGGGGCCCTTGATGGGACTGTGTGTGGCAGTGATGGTATTGACTACCCTAGTGAGTGCCAGCTGCTACGCCATGCTTGTGCCCGCCAGGAGCACATTTTCAAGAAGTTTGATGGCCCTTGTGGTAAGCAAAGCACTATGCATTGCTTCTCCCATACATGACTCTCCTATGTGCGCTGGTGACAGCCCCTCATTTCTACCCTCGGACCCTAGACCCCTGCCAGGGCAGCTTGTCAGACCCAAACCACATCTGCCGTGTGAACCCGCGTACACGGCTCCCAGAGATGCTTCTGCGACCAGAGAGCTGCCCTGCCAAGCACACACCTATCTGTGGAGATGATGGAGTCACCTATGAAAATGACTGTGTCATGGGCCGTATTGGTGCAACCCGTGGCCTGCTCCTCCAGAAAGTACGCTCTGGCCAGTGCCAGACTCGAGGTTCGTGCTCCCAGGGGACCGATCCAGCCCTGCCACTGTGCCTCATTAGGGCTCACTCCTGCATACTCCATGTCCCTACTCACCATGTCAGGTGCCCGTGAGGACTCCGTACATGGTAGACAGTTGGCGTGATGCTCTGGCCGATGTGATCTCCTTTCCCGTTCCCAGACCAGTGCCCAGAGACCTGCCAGTTCAACTCTGTATGCCTGTCCCGCCGTGGCCGTCCTCACTGCTCCTGTGATCGTGTCATCTGTGATGGGGCTTACAGGCCCGTGTGTGCTCAGGATGGCCACACATATGACAATGACTGCTGGCGCCAACAGGCTGAGTGTCGGCAACAGCATGCCATTCCCCCCAAGCACCAGGGCCCGTGTGGTGAGCAACTTGGGATCCAGCTGGGAGTAGCTGGTCTTGCATCATTTCTTGTCCCGATCATACACCATGTCCATTCCTTTTCATGTACCTCCTGGAGTCCTGGGCTGGGGTCACTTGGGGGTGGGGGGGGGTTGCTGGCATGTGGAGGCTGTGAGGAGGGGAACCGGGGAACCTAAGAGATGGGACAAAGGCAGTGTGCACTTGGCCTTGCTACACCAGCAGGTCCTCTGGTCCATTATCATCAGTCTTGGGTGGGCAGGAGTGGATGTGGTGCTGGAGATTCCTTGTTCTGGGAACACAGTGCAGTCCCAAGCCTCGTAGATGTTGATTGTAATTTGGGATTTGAGGGACCAGTGGAGAGGGTAGAGGAAATTGGGAAGTGGCCCGCAGGTCCCATTGGGGCTGTGGGCTTCTATGGCCCTGCCTGCCTCTGCTGTCTGTCTTGGTCAGTCTTCTGTCCATCTTTCTTTCTGCATCTGTCTCTTCTTGGTCCTTCCTTCCCTCTCGGCTCCGACTCTTGTGTCTTCCAGCCTGATCTGCTGGCAGGATGAGGTGACGCGCCTGCCCGCCAGGAGCCCACAGCCTGAGGTCTGCCCCCGGCGCGGCTGGGGGGAGTGGCTTGCTACTGCCTGGCCTTCTGGTCCTCAGAGCAAGTTGACAGACACCCTCTTCCCTGTGTAGTCTGTGATTGTGGGGTACAGGGTTTTCCCATCCATGGGGGAAAAGTTTCAACCCCATGTGCATGATATCCCAGGGCTGCTGGTGGTCCAGGGTCAGTGACCTGCTATGGACAGTCAGAAACTCATATGTCCCCATCCATCTCTGTTGTGTGTCTGTCCCTTTCTCTGCTGTGTCCTGTGCATCTAGGTCTTCCTCCACCATTCCCACCCTGAAGAGGGGCTATTGCATGGGAGTGGGCTTTGTCCACATCTGGAGAAGAATGTGGACTGAGTACCACCTCCTCCCCAGACCAGACTCCATCCCCATGCCATGGAATGCAGTGTGCATTTGGGGCAGTATGCACAGTGAAGAACGGGGAAGCTGTGTGTGAGTGCCAGCAGGTGTGCTCCGGTATCTATGATCCCGTGTGCGGCAGCGACAATGTCACTTACGGCAGTGTGTGCGAGCTGGAATCCATGGCCTGTGCCCTCAGGAGGGAAATCCGGGTGGCCCGCAGAGGACCCTGTGGTCAGTGGTGGGCAAGTGGGTTGGGTCGGGAAGAGGCTTTTGGTCAACGTGGTGATAGAGCTTCCTCCCCAGACCGATGCGGGCAGTGCCGTTTTGGATCCCTGTGCGAGATGGAGACTGGACGCTGTGTGTGCCCCTCTGAGTGTGTGGCTTTAGCCCAGCCTGTATGTGGTTCCGATGGACACACCTATGCTAGTGAATGTGAGCTGCATGTCCACGCCTGTACACACCAGATCAGCTTACATGTGGCCTCAGCCGGACATTGCCGTGAGTGGGGCCAGAAGGGATAAGCTCCCATGATTCCATCCATCAGGGACTCACGCTTACTCCTTTTTTTACCATCTCCTGTAGAGACCTGTGGAGACACAGTTTGTGCCTTTGGGGCTGTGTGCTCAGCTGGACAGTGTGTGTGTCCCCGTTGTGAGCACCCCCCACCCGGCCCTGTGTGCGGCAGTGATGGCGTCACCTACCCCAGTGCCTGTGAGCTACGAGAAGCTGCCTGTCAGCAGCAGGTACAAATTGAAGAGGCCCGTGCAGGGCCATGTGAGCAGGGTAAGCTCAGGTGACTAGTGTGAACCCCTAGACCTCAGTCTCTGATAGAGACCTCATAGGTGACTGCTCTTATTTCCTGCAGCTGAGTGTGGCTCAGGGGGCTCTGGTTCTGGGGAAGACAATGAGTGTGAGCAGGAGCTGTGCCGGCAGCGTGGTGGTATCTGGGATGAGGACTCGGAGGATGGGCCATGTGTCTGCGACTTCAGCTGCCAGAGTGTTCTTAGAAGCCCAGTGAGTAACAAACACAGCTTTCCATGGCTCCAGGGTGGATGCACTGAGGAGGGGGTCAAGGCTGCCCTCATTGACCCCATTCCTCCAGGTGTGTGGCTCAGATGGGATCACCTATAACACTGAGTGTGACCTGAAGAAGGCCAGGTGTGAATCACAGCAAGAACTGTATGTTACTGCTCAGGGAGCCTGCCGTGGTGAGTAGCTGTGCCAAACACATCCGGCATGTAATGACATGTTCTATGCATTTGTGCTTCTGTTTCACTGTGTGTACATGTTCTATGGTGCGTGACAGAGACTTAAGGCTATGGGCATGCTCACGTTCTGTGGTGACTTGTATTATTCTTGTTGATGATGACGGTAACTTTGTCTTTTTTTTTTATATTTATTTATTTATTATGTATACAACATTCTGCCTCGATGTATGCCCGCACGCCAGAGCAGGGCGCCAGATCTCAGTACAGATGGTTGTGAGCCACCATGTGGTTGCTGGGAACTGAACTCAGGACTTCTGGAAGAGCAGCCAGTACTCTTAACCTCTGAACCATCTCTCCAGCCCCATGTCTTTTGTTTTTTAATTATTTATTTATTTTGGTTTTCTTTTTGCTGTTGTTATTTATTTATCTATTTATTTTGAGGCAGAGTCTCTCTACATAGATAGCCTTAGCTGTTCTGGAACTAGTTATGTAGACCAGGCTGGCCTTGAATTCATAGATCTGCCTGCTTTCTGCTCCTTGGATACTAGGATTAAAGGTGTGCACCAAACACTCACTTTCTGTGAGCCAGATTAGGATTCTAAATGTGAGGCCTCAGGGAATTAGAGGGTTACCACTAGGCACTTTCGCTCTTATAGAAAAGAGATTGAAGACAGGCTGGGAAGGGTAGTGCTTGCCTTTGAGATTTCTGAGTTCCAGGCTAGCCTACAGAGTGAGTTCCAGGACAGCCAGGGCTACACAGAGAACTCCTGTGTTGAAATGAAGGGAGGGAGGGAGGGAGGGAGGGAAGGAGGAGACTGTGCTGATTTATGTTTGTGCATATACACACGTGTATATGCACAGGAATAAATAATGTTTTGAGGAATATAGTGAATGTGTATAAATGTGTCTTCATTTATGTGTACTCTTATATCTTTATTATGTGTTTGAGACTCCAGTAATGTATGTGTGCATGGGGGTATGTATGTGGCTTCTTAGGTTTTGTGGGTTTCGGGTTCTACGTTTACTTTGTCTTTATATGTGTTATGCTGATTTCACCTATGATAGCCCCAGATTTTGGGTTCCCAGTGGGGATTGATGTCAAGAAGGATGACTCATGTAGCAGGAATCACTGAGACAAAATAATTGAGTTTAGGATAAACATCTAGCACTACGTCAAATCTGAATTCTGTACACCTCTCCTCAGGTCCTACCTTGGCTCCACTGCTACCTATGGCCCTTCCCCACTGTGCCCAAACCCCCTATGGCTGCTGCCAAGACAATGTAACTGCTGCCCAGGGTGTAGGCTTCGCTGGCTGTCCCAGTGAGTACCTGAACCTGGTCTGACCATGGACTGACAGAGCTGTACGTCTTCCCTGACCGGTGCTTTCTCCTCTTGTAGGCACCTGCCATTGCAACCCACATGGCTCCTACAGTGGCACCTGTGACCCAGCCACAGGCCAGTGCTCCTGCCGACCAGGTGTGGGAGGCCTCAGGTGTGATCGCTGTGAGCCTGGCTTCTGGAACTTCCGTGGCATTGTCACTGATGGTCACAGTGGTTGCACTCGTGAGTAACAGAGCCCCAAGCACTCCTGCCTGTCCACCCCATTGCTGCTCATATCCTGGCCTGACCAATACCTGGTAGGGCTCTGGGGCGGCAGGTGTGAGGGGGGCTACTAAACTGTAGATTCTTCCGTCTCACTCCCCCAGCCTGCAGCTGTGACCCTCGGGGTGCTGTGAGAGATGACTGTGAGCAGATGACTGGACTGTGTTCCTGTAGGCCTGGTGTGGCTGGTCCCAAGTGTGGGCAATGTCCAGATGGTCAAGCCCTGGGCCAGATTGGCTGTGAAGCAGGTGAGGACCAGGACTGGTGCTGACCCCAGGACTTCCTATGCTGAGGGTGGGAGTTCCTGAGTTGGAAGGGATCTTTTCTGCCTACCGCAGATTCCACGACACCTGTGACTTGTGTGGAGATGCACTGTGAGTTTGGTGCCTCCTGCATAGAGGAGGCCGGGTTTGCCCACTGTGTCTGCCCAACCCTCACGTGCCCAGAGGCTAACTCTACCAAGGTAAGGACTGAAATATGTGGAGAGCGGTGGGGGTGAGGAGACCTTTCCTGAGCATCCTTTCCCTGCACCCCAGGTCTGTGGATCAGATGGTGTCACATATGGCAATGAGTGCCAGTTGAAAACTATTGCCTGTCGTCAGGGTCTGGACATCTTCACTCAGAGTCTTGGCCCGTGCCAGGGTAAGGAACTGGAGCAACTACCTAGAACAAACCAGGACTTGACTGTCCTGACTCCAGCCCCTAACATCCATCTGTTTACAGAGATCATTGCTCCTGAAACGACCCCAGCGTCTGCATCTATGACTACCCCGAGGCATGTCCTGAGCCAGGCACTGCCATCCCCCAACAGCAGCCTTCCTCTGGCTCCCAGTAGTACCACCCGTGATTGGCCCACCCCACTACCCACATCACGACCTCAGACCACAGTCAGCATCCCCAGGAGTACTCCATGGCCTGTGCTGACTGTGCCTCCATTAGCATCCACCGATGTAACCGGTCTCACCACATCAATCTTCAGTGAATCTGGCAGCGCCAATGGGAGTGGCGATGAGGAGCTGAGCGGAGATGAGGAGGCCAGTGGGGGCGGGTCTGGGGGTGAGCAGGGCCTCAGGGGCATGTGGGCAGGTCTGAGGGTGATGTGGGGGTAGAGCCCACAAGTGGCTCCTACTCAGGGCCGTGCTTAGACTACATTTCCCCAGGACTCGAGCCCCCTGTGGGCAACATTGTGGTGACCCATGGGCCACCAATTGAGAGGGCTTCCTGCTACAATTCACCTTTGGGCTGCTGTTCAGATGGCAAGACACCCTCACTGGACTCAGAAGGCTCCAACTGTCCTGGTAAGTGGAGAACGGGGAAGGGAGTGAGCTTGGGATGGTGCAGACATACCAGGAGTACAGTCTTCATCTTGTGACAACAGGTTATAATATTCTGGCTTCAACACTTGAGTGGGGGGGGGGGCGTTGGAGATTTGGCACACATGTGCGTTCTGGTCTCAACCACTGACTATGAGATTATGCCAAGGACCCTATACCTAACCCATCTTTCTCCTTGCAAGCCAGCTTGGGGCGCCTGCTCCTAGGAATTGCCTGGTAACTGACACCAGCCCTACCCTGGGGTTCCCACTCACTAACCCCATGATCATCTGACTAACAACCCTGCTCTGCACCCCACATGGCTTGCTGTGGAGCTTGCTTCTGTGGCTGCCTAGGAGGCTAGATGGTATTGGCAGGGCCTCACTGCCCCTCCCCCACAGCTACCAAGGCATTCCAGGGAGTGCTGGAGCTTGAGGGGGTCGAGGGACAGGAGCTGTTCTACACACCTGAGATGGCTGACCCCAAGTCAGAGTTGTTTGGGGAGACCGCAAGGAGCATTGAAAGCACGGTATGAGGGTTTGTGGGATATCCATTTAGGACAGACCCAGATGACTGACTGAACTGAATCGATCGTAATTGGGTTTAGACAGTACCTACTGCCCTCACCCATTACCTGTCCACAGCTGGACCACCTGTTCCGGAATTCAGATGTCAAGAAGGACTTCTGGAGTGTCCACCTACGGGACCTGGGGCCTGGCAAATTAGTCCGTGCCATTGTGGACGTTCACTTTGATCCTAGTAAGCCCCTGTTGACCTCATGGGAGGTGTTGGGTATGGGCTACGTGGAGCCAGGCCATGCTCAGGGCCCTGTTCTTCTTAGCCACAGCCTTCCAGGCACCAGATGTGGGCCAAGCCCTGCTCCGACAGATCCAAGTATCCAGACCATGGGCCCTGGCAGTGAGGAGGCCTCTGCAGGATCACCTGCGATTCCTAGACTTTGGTGAGTGCCAGGTTAGAACTTCCTCTCTAGCCTCCGTACCTCAGTGTGCTCTTCACACCTACCTAACATTTATCCTTCCTGCAGACTGGTTTCCCACCTTCTTTACGGGAGCTGCCACGGCCAGAGCCACCACCGTGAGCCGACTGTTTGCCTCTGTTACCCCACGAGTCTACCCCAGTCACACCAGCTGGCCTGTTGGCAGAACCACAGCACCACTAACCACACGCCGACCTCCTACAGTTGCCCCCAGCACTCACCGACCTCGGACCCCAGGCCCTCAACAGCCCCCACACAAGCCCTGTGATTCCCAACCTTGCCTCCACGGAGGCACCTGCCAGGATTCTGGCAAGGGCTTCACCTGCAGCTGCACTGCAGGCAGGGGTGGCACTGTCTGTGAGGAGGGTAAGGCTACTTACTCAATGCTAGAGGGCTCGGGGATATGACTAGAGGGTGAAGCAGAGTGTCAGGCACTCCTCTAGCTCAGCTCTATCTGTTCTCTGCAGTACAATTCCCCTCTGTTCCTGCTTTCGAGGGCCACTCCTTCTTGGCCTTCCCCACCCTCCGGGCCTACCACACACTGCGCCTGGCACTGGAATTCCGGGCGCTGGAGACTGAGGGACTGCTCCTCTACAACGGCAATGCACACGGCAAGGACTTCCTGGCTCTGGCTCTGCTGGCTGGGCATGTACAGTTCAGGTGGGCATGGCTTCTGTAGATGGCCGAGAGCAATTCAGACCTGAATCTACAGGGTGTGAAGTCTTGGGTGAAGTGACGGAGGCCTGGACCAACATCCTAAGCACTTGTTCCCATGCCCAGGTTTGACACAGGCTCAGGGCCAGGAATATTAACCAGCTCAGTGCCAGTGGAACCAGGACGATGGCACCGCCTAGAATTGTCACGGCATTGGCGGCAGGGCACACTTTCTGTGGATGGCGAGACTCCTGTTGTGGGCGAAAGTCCCAGTGGCACTGATGGCCTCAACTTGGACACGTACCTCTATGTGGGTGGTGTCCCGGAAGAACAGGCTACCATGTGAGCAGGAGTAGGCTGGGCCCTTGGTCTCTGGCTCTGGGTAACAGGAATGGGGTGGATGGTAGCTCTAACTTTGACCTCAACCTCTGACCCTCCACCGGTTCCTGCTGTGCTATCTGTGGTAGCAAGCCTTTGACGGAACCTCTGAAGATGGCTACCCCTGACCCTTGACCCTCACCCCTACCTCCTGATTCTGTCTTGTTTATGGAACTGACCACCCTGTGAACACAGAGTAGGCGTAGGGGCACCCCCGATCCCTAGCCCTAGTTTAGGGAGCGTGTTAGTATTACAGCTGATAATGAAAGGCTGCCTCTGACTCTGACCCCTCCTGGTGTCAGGGTGCTTGACCGGACCTCTGTGGGCATCGGCCTGAAAGGATGCATCCGTGTACTGGACATCAACAACCAGCAGCTAGAGCTTAGCAACTGGCAGGAAGCCGCAGTCTTAAGCTCGGGTGTGGGAGAATGTGGAGACCATCCCTGCTTGCCTAACCCCTGCCATGGTGGGGCTATGTGCCAGGCACTGGAGGCTGGCATGTTCCTCTGCCAGTGCCCACCTGACCGCTTTGGTGAGAACTAGCCTGGTACCTGGGCAGGTATCTAGGTGTTGTGGGAGGAGTCTCATGTTTCCCTGGAACCCCTACCCAATCTCCCTTCAGGCCCAACTTGTGCAGATGAAAAGAACCCCTGCCAGCCAAACCCGTGCCACGGGGCAGCTCCCTGTCGTGTGCTTTCCAGGGGCGGGGCCAAGTGTGAGTGCCCCCTGGGGCGCAGAGGTGCCTTCTGCCAGACGGGTAAGGTCAAGGAGATGCTGGGGAAAGATGAGGGGTTACGGTCAATTCCTGGGTTGATTTGGGGTCTGGTGTACCATCCAGTTAGTAGGGAAACGAGAGCCTGCAATCCTGTCTGACATCTGTTTGGCCCTTTATAGTCCTGGAGACTGGTGCTGACTCCCGGCCCTTCCTGGCTGACTTTAGTGGCTTCTCCTACCTGGAACTAAAAGGCTTGCACACCTTCGAGAGAGACCTGGGGTTAGTAGGGCAGGAAGGTTAAGGGAAGGGAGCCAGCCTGATGAGGAGACAGTGATACCCTCTCACAACCCCACATGACCCCAGGGAGAAGATGGCGCTGGAGGTGGTGTTCTTGGCTCGTGGGGCCAGTGGCTTGCTCCTCTACAATGGGCAAAAGACAGATGGCAAGGGGGACTTTGTGTCCCTGGCCCTGCATAACCAGTACCTGGAGTTCCGCTATGACCTCGGCAAGGGGGCTGCGGTCATCAGGTGGGCATATATATGGTAACTAGACTGGGCATTAGCCAAGGTTGTCTCTGAACCATCTGCATAGATCGCAGGGAGGATCTAAAAGACTACCCTGAGGCTGGGATATCAGTGTGTATATTAGGGATGTGAGCAGAGCCCAGAACCTATCCATACCTCTTTGCAGGAGCAAGGAGCCGATAGCCCTGGGCACCTGGATCAGGGTATCCCTGGAACGAAATGGCCGCAAGGGTGCGCTTCGAGTGGGTGATGGGCCCCGTGTGCTAGGGGAGTCTCCGGTGAGTATCCAGTGCATGAGGAAGGCCCAGACCTCCCACACCCTATCGCCACCACCTCCCTTCCTCCTCCCTCGGGGCTCGTAGCCCCCGATAGCCACATCTCACATAACTGTTTTCTCTGTCTGCCCTGTGCTTCAATCTGTCTCCTTTCTGCCCCCACTGCTCTCTGGCTCTTGCTCTGCAACCCCCCCACCTGCTCTCCGGATGTCAGAAATCCCGCAAGGTACTGTTGGCCTCTTACCCAACTCACCATCTCTTGTGCCCATTCCTAGAGTAGCACTTTCCCACTAAGATTCACGTCTGCCATTTCTGTGTGATTAATGCTGCCTCCTAGATAGTGAGGGGGTAGATGTGGGGCATCAAGAAAACGGGTGTATTGACCTGGGGCTTGGCCTACTCTGGCCCAGTGGGTGGATCATTCGTGACCTTTTACCCCATGCCTCCTATAGGTTCCTCATACCATGCTCAACCTCAAGGAGCCCCTCTATGTCGGAGGAGCTCCTGACTTCAGCAAGCTGGCCCGGGGAGCTGCAGTGTCTTCTGGCTTCGATGGAGCCATCCAGCTGGTATGGGGGCGAGTACCAGCCAGGGTTCTCCACGGTGCAACAGAGGAGGGCCACTCTATATGTGGATTCTGTCCTGGGTGAGGGCTGTCTCATCAGAGAAAGGAGCAGATGTGATAACAGCACTCCCTCTCCTCCTCAGGTATCTCTAAGTGGCCACCAGCTGCTGACTCGGGAGCATGTATTGCAGGCCGTGGACGTCTCCCCTTTTACAGACCACCCTTGTACCCAGGCCTCAGGCAACCCCTGCCTTAATGGGGGTTCATGTATCCCGAGGGAAGCCACTTACGAATGCCTATGTTCTGGGGGCTTCTCTGGGCTGCACTGTGAGAAGGGTGAGCATTGGCAGCCCAGGGCTGAGACTTGACATGGCCTGGAGATCTCATCTGAGGCCCATTTCATCCCATCTGTCTCCCAGGGCTAGTTGAGAAGTCAGTGGGGGACCTAGAAACGCTGGCCTTTGACGGGCGGACCTACGTCGAATACCTCAATGCCGTGACTGAGAGGTAACATGCAGTCAGGAGCCAGGCACTCTCTCCGCCCTCGGCTGTCTTGTCTGGTCCTGTTCGTGCATGCCGTTCCGGGTAGAGGTGTTAGATTCTCCATACCCCTCTCAGCTCTGGCCAGGAGGGAAGGCCCAGGATCTACCCTACCCCCTTCATTCTCACTATCTCTGTCTCTTTGTTTGCAAGCGAGCTGACCAATGAGATTCCACCGTAAGTAGGCCCTTGGCTCCACTCATACCTTGGCACTCACTCATATCCATGCTTTGCTCTCAGCATTACAATCTTGAGCCCCAGTAAAGGTGGAATTTCTACCGTGGATGGAAGATGGGGTTGGGGCCTGTTTATATACCGTCAGGCCCAGCTTCCTACCTTGGAAATGGTCAGTCCTCTTCTTTGGATATACCTGCCAAGGGCCATCACCTACAACGGAGGCTCCAGTGCAAGTGTGATTTTTGTGCTTGTATATATATGTATACACGTTTCTATGTGTAGTTATGTACTTGGGTGTGTATCTAATTTGTGGGTATATATGTTTGTATTATATCTATATATGCCTGTATGTGCGTGGAACATGCAAATGTGAATGTGAGTTTGTGTAGATATGTGCACGTGTATGCAAATGTGGGTGGGATGTGTGTGTGTGTGTGTGTGTGTGTGTGTGTGTGTGTGTGTGTGACAGACACAGTCACATATGTGCTAGGGCATCTCCATGACTGCTGCCATCAGAAGACCCTTCATGTCCATCCCATATCACCAATGCCTCTCTCCTTGAACTACCCACTAGGGCATGTGCCCAACATAAGTGTTACATAAGGGTCACTGCCAAAACCCTTTGTGGGAAGGGCCATTGATCCCCTGGAGTCATGCTTGCTCTTCCTGTCACCTGCACATGTTGACAAAGGGAATTTTGGCCTGCATTCAGCCTGTCTTGTCTCCTGCTTACTGCTTCCCTCTCTTCCTGCTTCTAAGCCCTGAAACTCTGGATTCCGGGGCCCTTTTCAGGTAAGCACATGGCAGTACCTGAGAGACCCAGCACATTACCTTGCCATGTGCCTGCCTCTTGTCTGCCACCTCTCCGATCAACTTTGTCTAGTTGATCGAGTCTTCCCTCTCTCCTTTGTCTCACTGTTGGTGTTGGCCCCCTGCCTACCCAGCTGCCTGGGTCTGATCACCAGCCTCTGATCTCCATGGTAGTAGCTCAAGCTTTTGTGCTGTAACAACACCCACACCTACCCCACCTCCATTACCTACCAGCCACCCTCCTGGAAGCCTCTGACCCATCCTTTCACTTTTCAGTGAGAAGGCCCTACAGAGCAACCACTTTGAACTGAGCTTGCGCACCGAGGCCACACAGGGGCTGGTACTGTGGAGTGGCAAAGCCACAGAACGTGCGGACTATGTGGCTCTGGCCATTGTGGACGGATACCTGCAGCTAAGCTATGACTTAGGTTCCCAGCCAGTTGTGCTGCGCTCCACTGTGAAGGTCAACACCAACCGATGGCTTCGAGTCAGGGCTCACAGGTCAGTGGAGCCCACTGAGAATAACAGCGGGTAGTGATACCCAGTCACTCATGGTCACTAGTAGCCTGACTAGTGAGAAGGGGAGGAGGGAGTTACAAACAGACACAGGAGAAGCAATCAACCACTGTCCCCTGGGAGCCTGGGAGAACATACGTGTCATTTCCAGAGTGTGGTATCTACAAGGCATGTGATAGAGAAACTGTGGGGCCTGGGTCCTAGAGAAGGGAGGGAGGGAGGGGGCTCTTAACAGCTTTGCCCCACCCATCCCCTAGGGAACAGAGGGAAGGTTCTCTTCAGGTGGGCAACGAGGCCCCTGTGACTGGCTCTTCCCCACTGGGTGCCACACAACTGGACACAGATGGAGCCCTGTGGCTTGGTGAGTGTTTGGAGGTGGCAGGGGAGGAGATACCCAAGGGTCTCCAACTATATGAGGGATAGACTATCCTAGAGCTGACACCCATATCAACCCCATCTGGATAACAGATGGGCTAGCCAGGGCAATGTAGCACCCTTTTCTGCCTTAACCCTGCAGATCTTAGGCCATAGGGATCTGTGTTCATGTGTGGCAACCCCACTTGTATTCAGGTGCTGGGGGGCCCCATATGTTGGCATCACTGCCTGCTGATCTACTGTCTGTCCTGTAGGAGGCCTCCAGAAGCTGCCTGTGGGACAGGCTCTCCCCAAGGCCTATGGCACAGGTTTTGTAGGCTGTCTGCGGGACGTGGTGGTAGGCCATCGCCAGCTACACCTACTGGAAGACGCTGTCACCAAACCAGAGCTGAGGCCCTGCCCCACTCCCTGAGCTACCAGAGCTCCCACTCTCCGTACTGTAATTATTTTTTTATTTTTGTAAACTTGTTGCTTTTTTTTTATATGATTTTCTTGCCTGCACGTTGGCCAGAAGGACTGCTGGCCTGGCTTCTTTTTCCGTCCAGGCAGCTGTGCTGCGGAAGCAAAAGTGGTGCTGAGGGACTCATACGTAGACCATGGCAACTTAGAGCCCAGGGCTTTGGAGGCAGCCTTAGGACACACTCCTCTGCCTAAGGTACCATGTCTCGGCCCCTTGCACTGTACGTACCTACCTGTCTGTTTGTATTGGTCTTTTGGGTCTCCTAGCCCATTGGCAAACCCTACTCCTGTGTTATTAATGCTTTATTGAATGAGAACTGTGTCCCTGAGCAGGAAGGGCTGTTGGAGCTGAAGAGGCCCTTCATTAGAGCAAGTACCACTGGACCGTTTGTCGGTTTCTACTTATGCTGCTCCCCCGCATGTGCCCAGGGCCAGCCTCATCTCAAGCTAGCCTGGACCCCTAGTGCTCCCTGTACCAATGCTGTGGTTTAGAAAAATTGTAATATTGGGGCGTTGTTTTACTTCCACAAATGCGTCTTGACTGGCTTTTGGTTTGCCCTACCCACCTACCCAGCTGCTCTTGGACGTAGCCAACCTTTCCTCAAATACCAGGCCACTTAGGAGCCCCTAGGCGGGAATGAGTCACTGTGGGACGTTGATCTCCATGCTTCCCTGCCTGAGCAGCCAGATGCACCTGTCTCTCGAAGGACATCTAAGCCAGACTTCTAACCGTATTCTTCAAGCCTTGATTTTACTTGGTTTCTGATGTGGAAGTATTGTCATTCCTGTTTTAACTCACACCAACCATTAATCGGTCCAATGTGAGGACAACCCTCATCTGAGTGACATTTCTGCCCAGTGTCCAGCCAAGGGCATGTACGGGGGTAGCGGAGATGGCTATAGAGCCAAAATTGCCTTAAACTGCAGCAACCATCTGTTTCTTCACTCCCTGTCCTTAATGTCCAGCACAATCATGTTGGAAGAAAGACCAGACAGATCTGGGATGGGGCAGCCCAACCTTTTTCCTCCTGTGGTGGTCCAAGGCTGGAGGGAGCTGCATGGTATCTTGTTACTAACTCCAGTATGTGTCTGTGTCAAATACCATAAAATAAAGTGTGAAAACTTTAAAATAGGGGCCGTGTTTGTACTTAATAGCCTGATGGAGAAAGTAGAACCTGAGCTGGGAATCCATGGTTCCTTTTGGCTGAGGTGTCTTGTCTTATATGGTGAACACGCATACTTCTGGAAACAGGAGGGGAATATGAAAGCTAACTAAAAAGCCACTGTCCTTGGGCAACAAGGCTACAGTGTGTCTGTGTGTGTGTGCATGTACCAATCTGATTATAAAGAAGGGAGCTAGTGGTTGCACTGAGGACAAAACCAGTCGGGATGAGAATACCTTGGTGGAAATATATGAGCTAGGCAGGCAGCCCCTTTATCTGGTTCAGATGTGTGTATGGTAGAAGACACTAACTAGGAAGTCCTGAGAAGGAAATTAAACCATCATTGACACCCCAAAAAAGACATAAGTAGGAACTCTTCTAAATGTTGAGGCTTCCCCTGAGAGCAAGAAGAAAAATGGTTGTACAGCTGGCCCGGCGGTTCATTGAACTTGTGACTTTAAAACTATGCTATTCTGGTTTTGTGTTACTGGGACACCCCTGTCTTAGTCCGTGTTCTGTTGTTGTGAAAAGACATCATGACCACGGCAACCCTTGTTCGCCTGTCTCTTCACTCCGTAGACCCGGCTGGCCTCAAACTCAAAGTTTTGCCTTGTCCTGGGAATAAAGGCATGAACCACCACTGCCCAGTCTCTGCACCTCTTAGAGAAAGCAGAGGGGGCTGGCTTGCAGTTTCAGAGGTTTAGTCCATTATCACCACAGCAGGGAGCATGGTGGCATGCAGGTGGACATGGTGCTGGAGAAGTACCTGAGAGTCCTGGGTCTGGATCCACAAGGAGCAGGAAGAGAGCCCTTGGTTTGGGCCGTACCAGTCCTCCGTGCCACCCCTCATGACTGAGCACTCAACTGTATGAACCTGTGGGGCTGTTCTTATTCAAACCACCACTTCGTGAGGTGGGGTCCGCCATGGCAAGGTGGGGCATGAGCAGGTTGGAAGGGGCATTTGAATGGTCTAAAGGGGGCTGGATGGGAGAACTTGAGACCCTGCAGAGAGCAGAAGAGTATATACCTATCCATAGCGTGTGGGAAGTAAAGGAGACTAAAACGGAAAGCCAGCCTGGACGACTAGGAGATGGGGGGTTGTCCAAGAGGTAATTTCTGTGGCTGGAAAACAAGATTTCTCTATGGAACAGCCTGGCTGTCCTTCTACCTCTACTTCTCAAGTGCTGGAATTAAAGGTATATGCCACCACACCTGCCCCCCTCTGGGTGTTGGGAATTGAACCCAGGTTCTCTGAAGCAGCCACCACTTTTTTTTTTTTTTTTTTGGTTCAATTCCCAGCAACCACATGGTGGCTCACAACCATCTGTAATGAGGTCTGGTGCCCTCTTCTGACCTGAAGGCATACACACAGAATATTCAGAATACTGTATACATAATAAATATTTTTTAAAAAGAGAGAACAGCGTTTCTTTGTGTATCCTGGACTGTCCCGGAACTCTGTAGACTGGGCTGCTTCCAACTCAGAAGTGAAGAGAGCGAGAGAAGGAAGTGGCCGCTTTTTTAAAGGGAGAGAGACCACGCCCCAATGGGCGGGTATCTCAGCGGCTATAGGCTGGAGGAGCGGAAGGACCTCCCGCAACACACCTGCCTCTGCTTCCAGCTCCAGAGTACTGGGACTAAAGGCATGTGTTCTAAGAGAGAAAGATAAAATAACAGTGAACTTGCTCTCCGTGGCTGTGTGTGGATGTGGGATCTGAGTGGAAACAGAACAGTAGAATGTTAATAATTACAGGAGGAGCCTCAAGCGTGAGGGGCAGGGGAAATCTATATTCATCAAGCTTTCTGTGTAAGGAGGATGCCCAGCAGGTTAAGGGCCATGCCAGATGTAGAGCCAAGCTGCTTCATCTTTCTTAAGTCTGGAAGCCTATATACATCCTTTATTCAAAAGTGGGGACCACATACCTTTAGTCCCAACTCTCCCGGAGGCAGAAGTAGGCAGATCTCAGTTGGTTCAAGGCCAGCCTGGTCTATAACATATCAAATTCCAGGCTAGCCAGGACTACATACTATAATGTCCTTGTCCCAAAAAAAGACGGGGGAGGGTGCTGGGGGGTTGGGAGGAAGTTGGAGAGATGGCTTCCAACAGTTAAGAGCATTTGCACAGGACTAGGGCTTGGTTCCTAGCACCCACATGGTGGCTCCAGTTCCTGGGGATCATTGATGGCGTCAGGTATGCTTATAGTGTACATGTGTACTTGACATTGATGGCGTCAGGTATGCTTATAGTGTACATGTGTACTTGCAGGCAAACATTCAAACACAAATCAAAAAGTAGGGCATAGTGATACATGCCTTTAATTCCAGCACTTTGGAGGCATAGGTAGAGCTTTTTGAGTTCAAAGCTAGCCTGGTCTATGTGGTGAGTTCCAGTACAGTTAGAACTACATAATGAGACCCTATTTAAAAACAAAAATAGGGGCTAGGTGGAAAGATCGATCAGTGATTAAGAGCACTTGCTGGTCTTCCAGAGGACTGGAGTCTGGTGCCCAGCACCCATGTCAGAAGGCTCATAGCTGCCTGTAACTACAGTTCCAGGGGACATGTTGTAGTAGCACCTACACATATGATATAAAATGTTCAAATTTATAAAAGTTCCGTCTCCAAATACCCAAAGTCTCTAAAACTCCAAAAACTCCCTATAAAACTTAAAAAAAAAAACAAAAAAAAAAAAACCTCCCTTTAATGCCAGCACTCAGGAGGCCATGGACATCCGAACATGGGTTTGACTCCTCCAAGAGGAATGGTGGTGCCTTTAGGATCATAGAAGTATGGAGATGCGATGAGAGTCCTACTGAATACTTTAGGTGACCCTGGAATGCATGGAATGAACATGGGTCCAGATGGTAAACCTTGGCCAAACCCAACAGATGCCAATTTAATACCATATTCTTTAGTGTCTCCTGGGAATTAAATAGGTCTTCTAGGATGCATTACCTTCTGGGCCTAACAGGCCTAATTTTCCAATAGTCCCTGGGTGAGATGGGCCTATGGTGGATTAGGAGGAACAGAATCCAATCTCATGAATGACTCTTTAGGCTCAGGAGATATGGATGGTATTTCCAAGAATTATCCCAATAATATGAGTTTGAGTAACCAGCTGGGCACTCCAAGGCATGAAGCAAAATGGGGTGAGGAAATTTCTTAAATCATTTTCAGAGTAAGAGTTACTCCGCCAGCATGACATGAATGTGTAAGTTATTACCAAATTTCAAGAGAACCACCATAGTCAGCCCTTCACAGAACTCCTACAGAAAGCTGCTCGTCAGTGTGGAGTTAAAAAGGGAATCTCAGTCACACCAAAACAACCTTTTGTGAAGAAAGCAGGTCCGAATGTGATTCAGTGGCGTAGCACATTAGAATTGTCCTACTCGGGGCTGGAGAGATGGCTCCGAGGTTAAGAGCATTGCCTGCTCTTCCAAAGGTCCTGAGTTCAATTCCCAGCAACCACGTGGTGGCTCACAACCATCTGTAAGGGGGTCTGGTGCCCTCTT
>NW_004949136.1:3479467-3494770 GCF_000317375.1 Microtus ochrogaster | reverse complement strand
CTCTGCCTCCCAAGTGCTGGGATTAAAGGCGTGCGCCACCACCGCCCGGCTGACATGTTTGTTTTTTTCAAGACAGGATCTCACTATGTAGCCTTGGCTGTTCTGGGACTCACTATGTAGACCAAATTGGCCTGCCTCTGCCTCCCAAGTGCTGGGATTAAAGGCACGCACCACTATGTTTGGTGCCTGACTAATAATGTCTTAAGTAGAAGTAAGTTGGGAAATTTGCTCCATCCTTTTATTTCACTTTTCCATTTTGATTATTAAAGGTTGCTTCTGCAACCTGCTGAACTATTTTGTGCTATGTATATCACTGCTTTATAGCTTTATATGTTTGTTTTGTTTTTTTAAGACAGAGTTTCTCTGTATAGCTCTGGCTGTCCTGGAACTCATTTTATAGACAAGGATGGTTTCAAATTCTATATCCACTTGACTCTGCCTCCCAATTGCAGGGATTAAAGGCATATGCTACCACACGCAATTTATATGTCTTTTTTTAGAATGGGGAGGGGGAGGGGGAGTTGGAGAGTGGGAGGGAAGTGGGAAGAGGGTAGGAAGTGGAAATTTTGATTCCTATTATTTATAAAGTAATAAAAAAATCAGAGAAAAAAAGAATTTACTATACAGTGTTCTGCCTGCTTGCCAGAAGAGGGCACCAGATCTCATTAAAGATGGTTGTGAGCCATCACGTGATTGCTAGGAATTGAATTCAGGACCTCTGAAAGAGCAACCAGTACTCTTAACCTCTGAGCCATCTCTCCAGCCTCAGCCATTCCTCCAGCCCCTTACAGATTTTTTTTTTTTTTAAGGATTTTTCGAGACAGGGTTTCTCCGTAGCTTTTTGGTTCCTGTCCTGTAGACCAGACTGGCCTCGAACTCACAGAGATCCGCCTGCGTCTGCCTCCCGAGTGTTGGGATTAAAGGCGTGCGCCATCACCGCCCGGCTCTTACAGATTATTTTTTAAGGTGAAGTCATGTTATGGTTTTGTAAATGTCTGTGATAATGAACAGGAATAAAGTCACTTACTTGAGAGCTTAAAAAATGAACAATTCCTATTATTCTCACTGCTTTTTATATATTGTTTAGCTGGCAACAATTGATGAGAACCCCTCCTCCTAGTTGGCTCTTGCCTGACAATCACCTGGGGGAATTCCCCAAAAGTGAGGCTTTTTGTCTTTGAGACTCCAAGTCCCAACAATCCACCCACCCAACCCTTCATTTCTTAGGTCTAAGTGTCCTTCAGGCTCAGCCCTTCAGCCTCCGTGCCTTCTTGTTTTTTGGACTCACGTCCTTCTTCTCAGCACCCCAGTGAAGCACAATTAACAAAACTCAGAGACAGATACTTGAGTTCAATCTCAAGATCAGAGAAGCAAAATGGCCAACCACTGGCTCTTACCTCTACCTCAGTCGGAAATGGTGATCCTGTCTCCAAGAATCTCAGAATGAGACTGTGTCTGAGAGCTGTCTCCTCCTGCTTTATAATCCTCTCTAATTCTGGGGTTAAAGGCGAACATACACTGCTCAAATTCTATGGTAACTAGTATGGCTACTGGGATTAAAGGTATGTGTTACCACTGCTTGGTCTGTGAGGCTGACCAGTGGGGCTGTTTCACTCTCTGAACTTCAGGCAAGCTTTATTTATTTATTTTATTTTTATTTTTATTTTTTTGGTTTTTCGAGACAGGGTTTCTCTGTGGTTTTGGAGCCTGTCCTGGAACTAGCTCTTGTAGACCAGGCTGGTCTCGAACTCCCAGAGAGCCGCCTGCCTCTGCCTCCCGAGTGCTGGGATTAAAGGCATGTGCCACCACCGCCCTGCTAAGCTTTATTTATTAAAATACAAATGAAAGGCCACTACACCCTAGCCCTCATTTTTTTGGCTGAGGAGCAGTAAAATGGCTTGTGCCGTCATTATTGAAATCTTTCTGTCTAACTCATGGGAAACAATTTTAAAGGTATCTTGACTTCAAAATTTGAGTTTAAGGATATGCTACTTTGGAGAAGTGGTTCCGTTTTTGCTTCCGCAGAAGAGGAAAACCTGCTGATTACTTCAAGACTAGTATGGTTTGATGGAACAAGACCCCTGAAAGGTCTCCATGAACCCTAAAACTACTTCACCAAACAAACAGCAGGAAGAAGTTTGGAGAGAACTATGCCCCAATTCCCAAAATGATTGTTTATAAATGTTTAAAGGGGATTGATTAAAAAAAAAGGGGGGTGTATGATATAATATAGGAATGAACACTTTACCTTGGTATGGACTTTGGTTTATTGACACAAATTTAAGATCAATTTTGTATATGTATATTTCTACTCTTATTTAAGGTATTATGTTTATACAGCTCATTTAAAAATATAATGTATAATTAAAAATACATATAATTAAAAATAGATAATTATCTATAATAGTCAAACTTGTAGTCATATTAGATAGATTTCTAGATATACAGATATATATTTCAGATGGATAGGTATTCTTCAAATCTTTCAAAGCCCTACAAAATATGCCATTTAAAAGGTTTTAAGAACTTAGACTTTTCTTGACAGCGAGACATGTCTGCTTCTGGCAGCACCAGTTACTTCAGAGAGGTTGATGGGGATTGAAAAAACTCATTATGGAATTTGCCTTCAATATGACAAGGCTAGCTATTTTGCAAGAAACTGCTTGATGGTATGCTGTATGAACTGGGCATGCAGGACACACAAAAAAGTGACTGCTAAACTTTCCAAAAGGCGGTCCTTCAGGATTCCTGCTTCACACACACACAAAAATAAAAAACCCAAAAACCAAAAACACCCTGCCAGACATTCTACAGAAAACAGAAGAAAGAAAAAGAAAGAAAGAAAGAAAGAAAGAAAGAAAGAAACTGACGAACTTTGCCAGTACAAGGCAAAACAGGTCTTCAAATTTCCTGCTTCACTGAAAAGTCTGCCAGATATTATGGGCCTGTAGGCTGAAGATGGATGATCCAATGTTACAGAAGAATTTTGGGTGACTGTCCAGGCAGCAAGAAGTCTCTGCCAATTGTAGAACTTTGGAAGTTGTTTACAATGCACTTCCTGTTTACTTAGATAATATTATATCCTTCTAGGGTCTTTGATGGAGCTAAGATAGTTATAGTTGGCTGGGCGGTGGTGGCGCACGTCTTTAATCACAGCACTGGGGAGGCAGAGGCAGGCGGATCTCTGGGAGTTCGAGGCCAGCCTGGTCTACAAGAGCTAGTTCCAGGACAGGCACCAAAGCTAAAGAGAAACCCTGTCTCGAAAAACCAAAAAAAAAAAAAAAAAAAGATAGTTATAGTTAGTGTTCCTTAGTTATGATGAAAGATAAATTAAACATAAAGCTTTAAAGCTTTAGATTCACAAAGATAGGATAAATAGCAGAGTATTTTCCTTCACTTACCAAATATAAATAGACTAAATATTGGAACTATAATTCTTGCTTGATAACTGTTTTGTTATATATAATTTTGCTATGTTAAAGTTAAAACCTTTCTTTTTATTTAGACAGAAAAAAGAAGATTAATAGAAATAGGTTAAATTGAGATGTAAGAGCTAGAAAAAATATGTACAAACCATTGGCCAAACAATGTTGTAACTAATACAGTTTCTGTGTGATTATTCGGGTCTGGGCAGTTGGGAAATGAAGGCGCAGTCTCTGCCTACACATAGGAAACAAGTCAGTAAGCGGCATTCCTCTGTGATCTGCTGTTCCTGCCACCAGATTCCTGCCTTGAGTTCCTGCCCTGACTTCCCTTCATAATGCACCATAATCTGTAAACTGAAATAAACCCTTTTCTCCCCAAGTTGCTTTTTGTCATGGTATTTGATCACAGAAAGGGAAGCCAAAATAAGTTCTCAACTCCAGACCTAGCTCTCCCCTCCTCCCATGTCCTTCCTGACCCAAATCAGCTTTGGTATCCTTTTTGTATTCAATAGTACAGATTCTCTCTGCCTGCATTGTGGGTGGAAGCAGTGGAAAGTGTTGTGCCTCAGAAGACCCTAAGAGTGACTTTTCCCAAATAGAACTCAATGTTACCCATCTTGCCCTTTCTTTCCTTCCCTGGGAACCTAAAACACTTGGGGTCTCTGTCCCAATCCTAGAATTTCCTTGCTTCTCCTATTTGACTCTGGTCTTGAATCATCAGTCCCTCCAAGTGATCATTTCTGGCTTAGCTCTATGTCCACCCATGAGGGTCCCAGCAATCCGTGTTTCTCTTCCGTGAACTCCACAACCGAGCAGGCGGCTCCAGCATTGGTAGTAGTACCTCAGCGGGCTCCACTTTGGCTGGAAAAGTCCTGCGGGAGCCCGCTGATGTCCTGAAGATTCCTGGAGATGAGCCTGGTCCATAGCGGCGAGATAGAGTCAGAAGTAGTGTGTAGTGTATCTTAGATGTGTCCGGGGGATGGGCCACCGGGATCCATACAGGTCCAACAAGCAGCCAGTGGCCCTCATAGGACCAACAGCATCGTCTAATGTTCCGGTTGACTGCAGACGCAGACACTTGAGCTGCACAGCACAATCCCCACTTCCACCCTACGAATCCACCTCCAGACTCACCTTTGCCAGTTGGCCACTTCCCCAAAGAGCCGCCTTCCTCCCCGACCCCACCCCTGCACTCCTCCTCTCCTTGCCTCCCTTTGGGACCCACTGATCCGCACCTCACCATTTAGGCCACACCCAGGCTTGGACTGAGACATTGCCTTATGGAATAACGATACACAGTTGGTGGCGAGCAACGACCACCACCGCGGGCGCCGGCCACCGGTTCAAATTGAGGCTGCCTCAGGAAGGCTTGCATCTTGACGCGGCAGCGGCAACCGAAGACCAGAAGCTGAGACCGCGCGAACTGGTGGGGAGAGGAAGCGCCAGCGTGCAAAGGTGCACTGGCACCAGGTCCGTGCCTCAGAGTGAGCACTGGGAGGAGCCAGAGTATCTGAATGGCGGCTTCAGGTCAGCCACAGCCACCGACCTGAGTGGTACCTGCCGCCCGCAGCATCTTGGGTGCCTGGGGATCTCGACGGGGGATCAGGACCGGGTACCATAATAACCTGGGCTCTACAGGTGGCTAGGGAAACCCGGGTTTACTGCCTGACCATGACTGAAGCTGTGAAAAGCGTCCCAGGAGCTGCTCCTCAATCCAGACAAGCCTGGGTGCCAGCCGTGGGAGGAGCATTTGGTGATCCCAGGGTCCTGGCCCGGTTCCAGGATTGTGATAAGTGACTACATGTGGACCTGTGTGTGCCACAGTTCCCGACATTGTGTAGTTCTGTGTGTGACCTTAGCGACAACGATAGGGATAGTCTGAGCCTGACTTGACCTGTCCTTTAACCTGGTCCGTGTGATGATTCAGCATTGTTTTGGTCACAGGGCATAAGGCTTGTGGAATGACAGCGCATGTGACATGTGAGATGCTCATGTGACCATATGGAAATTCTCACATACCTGGCCCTCCCAGTGACATGAGTGTGACTCCACATGTGTGCATCACTATGGATGACAGGATGCAATGTCACTAGCCCATGGGACATGGAAGAACCTCTCCCCGTCACGGGTGGTCTGTAGCTTTCTGGCATCTTCAGTAAAGTTCTCAGTTCTGTATCTACTGGCATTGGGGTCAGAGGTGTGTTAGGATTCCCCTGCTCCCCACAGCTGGATCCAGATTCTCTAGGACCTCTGTAAATCTCCTCTCTGCCCTAACCAAAAGCACAGCTGGTTAGAGGAGGAAGTAGCTGGACCTTGGTGTTAGAGGTGAGGAGGCTGAGACCTGCCCAAGCTGGAACTGGCCTGGGCTCTCCTGGTCATACTCAACCTTGTAGTACAGAATTTCTAGGGCTAATGGCAGAACCTGGGTGGCTGTGACCCTCATGACATTAAACTTTGCTGTTTCAGTATCCAGGCTTGCCCAAAGAAGGCTGGGATCTGCTGGAAGGGTCCTGTGGTCTATAGGTTTTCAGATCACTACAGGTTCTCAGCTTCATGGTGTTGGGTAGCAGCCAAGTCAAGAGTTGTCCTTGCCCTTCTGAAGCCAGTAAGGATGAATGCTGGCTCCTGCCCCCTCCCAGCTTTGGTCCTACTGTGATCCAGTCAGGTTACCCAGGTGGAGGTTGGATTGTGGGAGACTAACAGGACAAACCTGAATGGTGGGGGATGAAGAAGAGGTACACAGAGAATCAGTATTTATACAAAATAATTTATTTTGAAATGTACCGTTCATAATGGCCAGAGACAGAAGACACGTCCCTGCTGTGAATGGGCAGAGGTGCCCTACCTTTCCATTGTCACTCTTATTAAGAGAACTAGCTGCTCAGCGTCCCCACTGAGTGGAAGGGTCCAGCCCTTCCCAAAGAAAGGAACTAGGAAAGACCCTGGTAAAATGTCTTGAGAAAGAAAGGAGCGGGGGAGGAAACTTCAGTCAGGGTATAAAATAAATAAATTTAATTAAAAGGAAGGACGGCAAACTTCTGCCTTTTGGGGACTTCGGTGTGTCTAGGAAGGTCCTGGGTTCCTTTCCCCATCTGTATGGCAGGGTCAGAGGGCAGTTTCTGGAGCCCTTAGACGCCTGTATTTCTTAGAGGCTTTGAAGACCTTTTTCTTCCTATTGGCACCTAGCCCTAGAGAGTGAGGGACACATACGTGTCTTTGGTTCTGGGAAACCAACTCCCAAAGCTGCTGTGTCCTTGACCTTGTTAGGTCAGGATCCATCCATGGAGCAAGCAGGACAGTTGGCCTGGACTAAGTGTTGACCCTATTTGTTGGCTAGGAGCCCAAAAAAGAGCGTGTCAGTAGTTGAAGTGACAGCAGCAGTGACTACAGATGGCCGGTTAATGCAGCGCAGATTTCCAGTTTTGAATGCACAGTGCACAGGCCAGAGGACCACACAAAATAGCAACAGCAACAGCACAGAAACCAGTGCTACCTGACGCCAGTCTCCAAACCGTGTCCAGCAACGGGCCAGCCAGCCTCGCCTGGGTTCAGGGGGGTCCTGGATAGGTACAGGCAGTGTGGGTTCCGCTGGTTTGCTTAGGCCTACATCCACACACACAAAGTCACTGGCCCCTTGGCCAGAAGTGGTGGACAAGGGGCGGCAACACAGTTTGGTGCCCTCAAGCCACACGGGCTCCTCTCTCTGCAAGTGCACTGGCATCTTGGCCTGCAGTTGACGGCTGGTGCGCAGCCCAGGAGCCCCAGCAGCAGGTACAGTGGTGGGCTGCCGGCAGAACGGGCAGGGTACAGCTTCTCTGCCAGGACGGCCTGCAGGCTGGGCAGCTGCCAGCCTAGCCAAACACTCAAGGCAGAAGACATGAGTACAGGAGAGCTCCTTGGGTGTCTTGAAGATGTTGTCATAGCCTGAGAAGCAGATGGAACACTCCAGTGGGGAGGCCACCTTCTCTGAGCCAGGAGTACCAGGGGTCCTGGGGCTCCCAACTGGGCAGGGGGACCTGGGGCTCCCAACTGGGCCGGGCGATCTGGGGCTCCCAACTGGGCCGGGTGACCTGGGGCTCCCAACTGGGCCAGGCGACCTGGGGCTCCCAACTGGGCCAGGCGACCTGGGGCTCCCAACTGGGCCGGGCGACCTGGGGCTTCCAACTGGGCCGGGGGACCTGGGGCTCCCAACTGGGCCGGGGGACCTGGGCACCGTGGCTGTGGAGCTGCTCTGGCGGTGAGCTGTATACCACACCTGCGGGCCTGATGACATGATGCTGAGCTGTGGAACAGAGACAGGCCGTCACGAGCTGCCCTTTTTCTGGAAAGTCAGTCTGTCACACCAACCTCTTTTCTTCCCCTGCATCAGACCCAAAAATTCCAATGAAGGACACTATCTACCTAAAGGCACCTCCAAAATCCCACCCACGGCCAGTCTGTAACTTAGCCTGTTCCATTCATTACAAGGTCAACAATCCCACGGTATGCCAGGCATGAACAGTCTAGATGGGTTTCAATAGAGGCCATGTGCTACAGATGGCCAACATGGTGGCTAGACAAGACACCTGTTGCCCATCCTTACCCATGCTGATGAGAGTTGCCCACTACGGCTACCATTTATGTCTATGCTCTGCAAGGCTGAACCCATACCAAAGAACACTAACAGGTCCCATATGGAGAAGTCATCTTCAAAGTAGAGTGACTTAGCTAGGGGCTTCTGTACCAGACCCAACTGTACACTGGGCCCTGGCAGGTTCATGAGCTACCTGTGGCTCTGGAACAAGGAGGGGGGGGTTGAACTTGGTCCCAGTGAGGGTCCCTGATTTGTATGGCACACGTCTGAGTTGCCAGCAGATATATAAGGATTCTGGGGTGGTTGGGAGAACACGTGGGCCCATAAAGCTCTGAGAAACAGAGGCCTGAGTTTCTAACAGCTGCAGCCTGGAATCTAGGGCTAGCTTGTTTGGTAGGGATAAGGACAAGTGCCAGAACCCAGAAACAAGTGCCAGGGGTTAAAAATGATCCTTAGTCAATGGCCAGAGGAATGAGGCTGCTTCAGACATGCCCACTCACACTCTTGTGCAGTCAGAGAGACGGACAGACAGACAGACAGACAGACACACACACACACACACACCTGCCCTGTTCTGCCAATATCAGAATCATACAGATTCCTGTCCAGTGGGATGTGGAAGATTCAGGCCTTCTTTGACCCCTTCCCCTACTTCCCTGGGAAGAATGCTAGAAACACATTGACCTCCCCTAGGCAAGGTTGCCACTCCAGGAGCCATGGGCATCCTGATCACAGCACAAGCATTGGCCTTATAACCCATGGGGCCCAGCAGTCACGGCAGAGATAACCCCTCTCCCTGCCTCACTGGTCAACCCTGAGTGGGTGAGTAAGTAAAACGGCTCAAGGATTGCTGAGTCATCACTGGGTCCATGTGAGTCATTTGACATCACTGTGACATCAGGAGGGCTCCAGCCTTCTGGCATTCAAAGTCACCACTTCCTGGAGGCAGCAGCGGCCTTGACAGGTCTGACAAAGTCTATCCTCCTCTGACCTGCGCTGTTCATAGGATTGATTCCTTGGCACCAGGCCCCACCTTCCGTAAAGGGGCCTCACTCCGAGACTGTATAGGTGAAAGGTTGAGCTGACCTTACCTGGTAGCCAGGAGTCAGCAATTCCTGAGCATGATCCTCTTCCCTGGTCACAGCAAAGCTCTGTGCTTCTAGGCTGACTTGTTCCCCCTCCTTCAGGTCCGGCCCAGCCTCTGCTCCACCTGGCAGGTGTTCCTCCACAGGCCAGCAGCCAACAGCCTTCTGCGGTACCGGTCCAGCTGGCGCACCTCTTCTGTGTACGTGGGAATGGAAGGTACGATGTGTGTGTTCATCCAGGAGCTGGCTGACTGCGACAGGTGTGAATTCTCAGGCCATGAGCTTTGAAGCAGGTTTATTTATACCTTCTAGGTAACAGCAGCTGGGGGTGTGGCCCTGAACACGTTAGACATCAGAGATTGGCTGGTCTCTCCCTGGCAGGCCCAGAATGGGTGTGGAGCCAGAATAGGTCCAGGATCAGCACAGGCTGAGTCTTAGGGCTCAGGACCGAGAGTAGACGCTCATGTATTCAGATAAAGCCCCTCTCCTTTGGAAAGCAAGTGTGCCCACCTGGTCCCAAGTGTACTCAGCAGGGACCCTTCACTGAGTCTAGCACACACTCAGACACACTCAATTTGCACTTTTCTGTCCCATCAATGTCCTGCCCTTTCTTCTCCCATCTCACCTATATTCTCACAATCGCTTCATGCAAAACCCTCATCTGCTGCTGCTCCAGCACCCTGCTGCCTTTGGGGAACTCCTTGTCCTGGAGCGCAGGAATAGAGGTGAAAGGTCATGGCTAGGCCGGCCTGGGCAACAGCCTAGACGGTGGGTCAAGTTAAGAATATTAGGGATGCTGGGAGGATGTGGTGCACACCTTTAGTCCTTTAAACTCGGAAGGTAGAGGCAGATGAAACTCTGTGAGTTCGAGGCCAGCTGGTTTACAGAGCTAGTTCCAGGATAGCCAAGGCTACACAAACACACTGTCTCAAATATATAAATAAATAAATAAATAGGGGCCCAGGTTGGCTACAATAGTTTGCGAGTACCTGCTTGCTCCAGACTTCAGGAAGGATCAGGTGTTCTTGGAAAGAGGGAATCTCAAGAAGCTTTGCCCAGGTGACACAGTAGAAGTGTTGGTCAAAGAGTTGATGGACAAGGAGTGTCTAGGGATGGGATAGGGAGTGCCACACTGGAGTGGGATGAACTGGACGCTGTGAGCAGGAGCACAGGCAGCCCTTGGCCTGCTCCAGGGCCCATGAGCTGAGATGTTCTTGCTGACCAGACGCAATAACACCGGTGGTCTTTTCTCTTCTCCGCCCACTTTGGCCAGGCCAGTTCTTCCCTATCCCTGAGATTTAGTTGTCTTCTGACCAAGCACAATGAACTGTGGGGTCCTGAGATGGGAGCCCCCACATAGGATTGTGGGGAGGGTATGTTGCTGGAAGGGACCTCATGAGGATAGAAGGAATAGCTGTACTCAACTACCCAAAAGTACCCACTGACCACCCAATGGTCCAGATCCCCAAAGGCTGCCACAATTTTGCTCTTAGATATCTTTATGATCAAGGCCAACTCTGAAGGGAGCTAAGATATGGGGGATTGTGGGAACCTGGGGACAATGCCCTATCAGAGGAAGGGGGCCTGGGCATTGGAAGAATTGAGGTTCTCCTGCCTAATTTTTATGAGTACTAGTAATCAAAAATGGGGCCCAGGGAATTAGGGGCTCAAAGGAAAATGGAGGTCCAGAGAGGAGGTGGGTATCTAAAGAGGGTGTCCTTGAAGGGACCAGGACTGTAGAGGGCATGAGCTGCTGAGGGCCCAGTCCATGTGTTCTGTGTAGAGTGTGACTCTGTGTCACAAGCTGCCTCTAGGAAGCTAGAGTCTCAGATGCTCTGGGAACAACCTTCAGAGGGCTCCTGGGAATATCCAAGCTCTGAGGTCACCAAGGCTCCCCAGTGAGCAGTCAATGTCCAGAGGCAAGTATGCTGTGAGACCTTAGGAATCTATTAGGCTTCTCCCAGGCCTGACCTCAGGGGAGTCAACTCCCTGCTGACAGAGGGACCAGGCTTTGGAGGCGCTCCAGCCAGTATAGGAAAAACTCAGACTACACTGTCAAGGGCAGTAAATGGAGTCCATCTTGACCCGATCCTAACCTGCAGGCAAGTCAATGTATGGGTGTACACATCAAAATACCACCACCATTGAGTGTGTGTATGCATTTGTGTGAGCATGTGCCCATAAGGTTAACCTTATTTCCTATCTTCTCACTCTGGGCCCCACAGCCCTAGGGGTTCCCTCTCTAGGAGAGGCTCTTATTGACCCCATCCTTGTACCAAAGTGGTCATAGCTTCTCAGTAGTACCCTAAACCTACCCTGATAACAGGCCTCACCACCACGGCTACCGACTTGGCTGCAAGTCCCTGATACACTGTTGGGAAACAAGATATAGCTAGTGCGTGAGGTCTTTTAAGACCAGGACTTTTTCTTTTAGGTTCTCAGTCTTAGGCCCACCCCTCACCTCTGCTTGCCTGGTGCATCATCTCTGCTAACCATTCTGCTGTTTTCCAAACAAGAGATATCGGAGGTTGGCTGCATAGTCTCACTTGGTACTGGCTTCCCTATGGCCAGAATTCCTCCTAAGACCTCAGCTGCTGAGTAGAAACTGTTTTCCCCACAAGTAGGTGGACATTGGTGCTGAGATGGAACAGGCAGACTCTGGGGTAGGGGGTGCCATTTGGTTTCGCATTTTGCCCCATCTTTTAGGGCTGCATGTAGACCTGGTCTGTTTAGACATAAGGCAGCCTGACCAATGGTGTCCTTCTGTATCTCCAGCAGTGAAGACAAGGTCTCCAAGACCTATCTGTGGCAACAGGGAGCCAGACTGGCAGCCACTTTCTCATTGCTGCCTTCCGTGGTTGCTGCCAACATCTCTTTCCAATTCTCATTAGAAACCATTCTGGAGAACCCTAGGCTAAAGCACCCAACCTTGCTTTAGGCCCAGGGTATCAAGCTGCTAAAAAACAAAAAAACAAAACAAAACAAAAAAAGGATGCTGGGTGAGACTCCGTCTTGTTGCTTATACTACTTCACACCCTTCCCCAGGGCAAGGTTAGGTTTCAGAACAAAGGATCTAGGTCTGGAAACCTACACCTTAGCCTGACAGGATCTTACTCCCCACACTTTTCTGAAATACAGCCAAGGGTAGAGGGATGCTCATTTCAGGTTTCTGCAGATGTCTTGGGCCACAGCCCTCTAACCAGTGCATAAAGATAGCCACAGAAGTCACAAAGCAAGGGTAGTGTCTGAGTGTGACACTATGACCTCAGCAACTCTTATAAAGCAAAGTATTTAATTAGGACTTCTGTTTCAAAGGTTTAGTCCATTATCAGCGTGGCAACACACAGACACAATGCTGGAGAAGAAGTTGAGAGTTCTACATCCAGGTCCACACGCAGCAGCAGGAAGAGAAAGTCACTGGGCCTGCAGAGCTTTTGAAACCCAAAGCCCACCCCCAGTAACACACCTCCTCCAGCAAACTCACACTCCCTAATCCCTCTCAAGGAGTGCCTCTCCCTAAAGACTAAGCATTTAAGTATTTAAGTCCATGTTCTTATTCAAACAGCCATAGGCAGGACATCTAGGTACTACGGTCTCATTCTGCACTCTTTAGCTCCTCTACTCGTCAGCAGACAGACATTTCCACATCTACGCACTGGCTTTGAGTGGAACCACTGAGCTGGACTCAGGTGGCCGGCACAGAGCCCTACTTTCCCAAAGGATACCCCCCACAGTCTAGTGATGTATCTGTAGTCTTTTTTTTCCCCTGAATTTTTGTTTGAGACAGGGTTTCTCTGTATAACCCTGATTATCCTGGAACTTGCTTTGTAGATCGGGCTGGCCTTGAACTCAGAAATTCACTTGCCTCTTCCTCCCAAGTGCTAGGATTAATGGTGTTTGCCACCACATCCAGCTGCATCTGTAGTTCTCTCTGAAGGGCCATCGATTGGCACCTTCTATCTCAAGTCCTAAGGAGCAGGGTAGTCACCTAATACAAGACAGTGTCCCGAACATGTAGAACAGGCCAAGGCCACATGTGGGGATGGATTGCTGTATTGCCTGTCCCACCAGGTAACAGGTGGCAGGTCCTGGACCCTGCTGAAGGGGTTCTCTTTGCCTTCCTGGTTCTGTCCCCTGAATATGGCAATGGGGCAGGTGTCCCACACACACTGAATAGATGACCGACCCCTGGATAGTAAGGCTAGAGGAGAGAATATCTAGACTAGTTTAATTGGTCCAACTTTAAATCACTGCTTAGCCACTGGTTCAAGTCTGGGAAAGTAAGCTCACATCCCTGTTAATAAAATCAGATGTGGGCCAGACGGTGAAGATGTTAGACACCCTTGGGCCATAGAGGGAGGTGGCATTGGTTAACAGGGCACCTTCTTCCACAGGAGCATATGGCTAATGCTACCAGCCACAGGAGCAAAGATAGGACCGCTGGCCAGCATGCTCTCAACAAGCCCAGCAACACAAATGACCTGCAGGTGGCCAGATATGGGGGCCTCATGGGTAAACATTTTGAGTATCCTGCCTGAAAGGTTTGGAGTCTGTCCCTGGGAGACTAGGTTCTGCTGGTCCCTAGAATCAGGAAACCCAGGACATTCAATTCTGCAACTCTCAGAAACGTATGCCTTAGAGGTTAGCAGATAAATTATCAGGCCAACGCTGGAGCAACCTATCTCTGGTACCAGTTTCCAGGTTGTTTTCTCCACTCTCTGGACCTTGGTTTCATTCTTCTTAGCTTGATGGTGATGGAGAGAGTACTGTCTAACATGGGCTCCACTGGGTGGCCTCCAGATGTTTTGACCATTTGGATCGGCCTGTGTTGAAGCTGTTACAGATGCTGGAACTTTGCTGTGACTCCTGAGGGGCCTAGACTCTTTATGACTTGTTCTTGAGTCCTCACATCTCACAGATGGTTACTCCTGTTAAACCACATAGTAAGGGTGGGACAGAAGATCTCATTACATAGAGGTTAGCTCTCCCTAGCAACTGTACGTATCTGTCCCTGGGAGCCAACGCTGGCCTATCTTAAGCCCCAGGCCCTTTGTGTGTTGAGTTCACTGAAGGGAAACTTGGGTCTCCAATGCTGTGCTGTGAAGTCTCAGTTGACCTCTGGGTCAGACGTTGCTGATGTGGGCCTCCACTGTGGAGAAGGCAGAAGGATCCCTGTTCTTGTCTGGGTGCTGCTCACGCCTGATGTATCTTGGCTTCCTCACTGAAATGGAGTTAGAGAAATAGGTAAAGTTCAGATCTTTGCCAGAACTATAGGCTCTCAGGAGCATAGTCAACAGTCACAGAGCACAAAGCCCATGTACGGAGTTTATTCTAGCAAGGGAGTGATGCCTACTAGGCTCCCTTGTGCAATGGTAGTGTCTTCTGACGGAGGCCCCCATGAGCTCAGCTGTTTCCTATCAAGACCCCAGAACTCCACACCCTGGTACCTGGGCCTAGATCAGAGCCCCGCTATTCCTTAAGACAGAAGCACAGACTGTATCTGCATTATTGCTCTACAGGGAGTTGGATGACACTCTCTAAAGACAGGCTCACCCGAGTTTTGAAGTTTATGAATATAACCCTAACTTGAAAAAAGGTCTGTGCAGATGTGATTCTATTAGAATAGGCTTTGAATCCCATGACTATTATCCTCCTGAGAGGGAGAAAGAAACACGGATGAGCAAAGCCACAGGAGGTATGAGACACCAGGAATGAGACATGAAGGACTCCCTATCCACCAGGGACACGCTTTTCTTGAAGTGGCTAGTGTGTGTCTTTTGCTGTGTGGTGGTACAGGTCACTGGCAACACCTGTAAAGTACTCAGGGACAAGGCTGTATTGGAGAACTTGAGACAGGTACTAATTGGAACAAGGTAGGTCTGGCTTCATCAAGGAACTACTTTATCTTCAAAAGAGAGAAACACTCACTGGTTCTCCACTGTAGAGCAGTGACAGTGAAGACAATGAGTCTGCTCTGGGGCTTAGAGCTGTGCAACTATGGTCAGTCAACCTACCTGTGCTCACGGCACCTCCTGTACAGTGGATAACTGCACTCAACCTACCTGTGCTCACGGCACCTCCTGTACAGTGGATCATAACTGCACTCAACCTACCTATGCTCACGGCACCTCCTGCACAGTGGATCATAACTGAACTCAACCTACCTATGTTCACGGCATCTCCTGCACAGTGGATTATAACTGCACTCAACCTACCTATG
>NW_004949136.1:3468526-3479252 GCF_000317375.1 Microtus ochrogaster | reverse complement strand
CAACCTACCTGTGCTCACGGCACCTCCTGCACAGTGATCATAACTGCACTCAACCTACCTGTGCTCACGGCATCTCCTGCACAGTGGATTATAACCCTATCTATGCTCACGGCATCTCCCACACAATGGATCATAACTGCACAGGCCTGGCAGGCTCAGGAACTGATATATTCCTTGCAGCTCTCAAGCAGAGCTAGACTTAGACATGACTACGGATGAAGCAGGGAACCTGGCCCTATGCTGAGGAAGGGAGGCAACATGGAAACCATGTGTGTTGATGGGAAAAAAGAGGAGTAATGCCTGCTGAGCACCTGCCCTTGTCCCTGACTTATGGAGCAGTCTACATAGAAAGTGTGAAGGCAGGTCAGGTCCCAGAAAGGGATATCTGGGGATAAAAACTATACAACAGGCTTTGAAGACTGGTCCACAGTAAGACCCTTCCACCCAACACCCTTAACATGCTGCAGCCAGTACCTGAAGACTGTGGCAGGGGGACCATCGCAGCCTTGAAAAGAGAAAGGCAAAGTGAGACTTGAATGGCCTGGCACAGGTACAAATAGCCCAGGTCGCTCAGCCTAGTAGAGTAGGTTACTTACTGTTTCACCAGGCTGCAGGACAGGGGCTGGGGAAGAAAACAACATGTCACTCTGCTGCCCAGCAGCTGCCGCAGCTCTGCGTGCCCTGAGCACCGGGAGCCTGGACAGCTGCTCACCATTTCTTACCCTGGAAGCTCTTATGCAGCAGGGCCCACCCTCATGTTCTCAGCTATAAGAGCGTCCAGAGGCACTCTGTGGAGTCCCTGTGCCTGCTCTGTATCTGCTGGGGATCACCTACCTATGTCCTGAGTGGGGTCAGGCTCTGGACAGTTCCCCTGAGGCTAGGCAAGTGGAAACTCAGTCACAGGAGGAAGTACCTCTGTCTCTCCTGTAGAAAACCTCAGGAAGTTTACTGGAGCGCTTGAGGTAGAAGAACCCAGCCACAGAGAGGATGAGGCCTGTGCTGATGAAGAGTGTCCCCAGGAAGAGGGAGGCTGCCACATGAGGACCCCCTGCAGGCAAACCAATAGCTGCCAGGAGAGCCTGGGTCTTGGGGGATGGATACCGGTACAGTGTTCCTTGCTTAACCCCTGGGGCCCACCATTCCCCAAACATACCTGAGCCCCGACTAGGGACCAGCCACATGTCAGAGCAAGGGCTCTGCACTCCTCCACAAGCCCAACACACCTCGCCACAGGACAAGGGACATCACAGTGCCCATTCTCTCCTGGACCAGGCTCATTCCTGTGCTCTCTCCATTAGACTGGCCCCAGCCTCCAGCCTTGGCAGCAGGTACTTCTGCTGCAGCTCACTTTGGATACATGCAGTTGCCTCCTGCTCATTTCCATTTGTTTGGGGTCAGGACATGCTAGGGGTTATTCACAGATCAGTGTAACTGCCAACTACGGCAAATATCTTTCTTTTTGTTTGTTTTTGAGATAGCATTTCTGTGTGTGACAGTCCTAGCTGTCCTGGAACTTGCTTTGTAGACCAGGCTGGCCTTGAACTCACAGAAATTCTCCTGCCTCTGCTTCCCAAGTGCTAGGATTCAAGGGGTGTGGGGTGTGCCACCACGGCCTGGCCTTGGGAAGTAGCTTTCCTTTTTTTTTTTTTTTTAGTTTTAAAAAATTAATTTATTTTTAAAAATAATCTTTTCTCATTTTACATATCTATTCCACTCCCATTCCTTCCCCTCCTTCTAATCCCCCACCTTACCCCCACTGCACCTGCCATCCACTCTTCAGAGAGGGTAAGGCTTCCCATGGGGAGGCAACAAAGTCTGATACATTACTTTGAGGCAGGACCAAGGCCCTCCCCTCCATATTTAGGCTGAGCAAGGTATCCCTCAAAAAAGAAAGGACTACAAAAAGCCAGTTCAAGCAGTAGGGATAAATCCTGGTCCCACTGCCAGTGACCATAAAGGCTGCCCCAACCACACACACACAGAGGGCCTAGTTTGGTCCTATGCAGGTTCCCCCACTGTCAGTCCAGAGTCATTGAGCTCCCACTAGCTCAGGTCAGCTGTTTCTATGGGTGTCCCCATCATGGTCTTGACCCCTTTGTTCATATTATCCTCTCTTGGACTGGTCTCCAAAAGCTTGGCCCAGTGCTTAGCTGTGGATCTCTGCATCTGCTTCCATCAGTTGCTGGATGAAGGTTCTATGATTCTTAAGGTAGTCATCAATCTGATTACAGGGGAAGGCCAGTTCAGGCACATTCTCCACTATTGCTTAGAAACAGACAAGATCTCCCGGGAAGTCTCTTTCTTACTGAGACAGACTCCGTGGACCTTGCTCTGACTCATTAGCATTGTGCAATAGATGTGGCTAAAGCCGAGCGGTGGTGGTGCACGCCTTTAATCCCAGCACTTGGGAGGCAGAGGCAGGCGGATCTCTGTGAGTTAGAGACCAGCCTGGTCTACAAAAGCTAGTTCCAGGACAGGCTCCAAAACCAGAGAGAAACCCTGTCTCGAAAAACCAAAAAAAAAAAAAAAAAAAGATGTGGCTATACCCCTACCCTAAACACCATTGTTCTGTGTCACTGACTTCAAGTGCAATTTCTGGTTGAGAGGAGAGATGGGTCCTAAGGCCCATAGGAAAAACTGAGCCCTCTCAGAATAGGACTCTAAGCCTAAGATCCAGCACTGTTGAAGGATGAGGGTCAGAGTGATAAGTCCCTAAAATGACTGTGTCACCTAAGAAGAGGCAGACTTGTACTGGAGCTCGGTCCAGCTTCCTAACCTATGGGGCTCCTCTGCCTTGGGCGTATTCTCTTTACCAGCACCACCCCAGTCCCCTCTCTTGCTTGCCTGGCCACACTGATACTTCAGACATATTCTTCCACCCCTTACTCCCCAGGCCTTCATTTAAGGTGGGCTTGAGGACTCTGGAGATACAGGCATCAGGTAAATAGGGCTTATCCCTTCCTTGAAAACAGATCAGGAGGCATGACTTGTGTGTTTGCAATCTCGTCAGTGGGATGGGCAATGCAATCCCTAGGGCCTGGGGGTCAGAGTGGACTATGTCTGCTGTGGTCTCAGTGATTCAGGATTGGCACTGGTACCAATAACAGCTCTAATTAATGATGGGCCCCATCCCCAGTCCCAGGTCCTAATCAGAGGCACAGTTCTGGATTTATGAATTAAAAGACTTACCAAAATGTGGCTGTCCAGGTGTCCCTGAGCTTCTGTTCATAGGAAACTGCATGCCCCGGCCAGTAACTATGGGAGAGCAGAATTGAGGGGAGGCCTGGGCCATGCCAGGAACCCTACTGAGGCCTCACACATAGTCCGAAAGGGACAGCTGAGGTTAGAGATGAGAAAGTAAGGAGCGGGTCTCACCCACAGCTGTCCTCAGTGAACAGAACACTCAGGGAGGGATCCAAGGGGCTGCTCACTAACAGACAACATTCCTGGGCGAGGTGGGTACCGCCGTTGGAGAGGACAAGTACAGTGGTTCCCTTGGTTTCTCCCCAAATAGGACATAAGGACCCCTGTGAAGTATGGGGGAACTGGGGTAGATAGCTTGGAGAAGACATACGAATTCTGCACTCAGAGCCATTGTATTTCGGGAGGGTCCCGTTCCAGCAGCGGACACAGCTAGCACTCCCATCTGCATTCCAGTGCCTGTAGCAACCTGTACCAGTCAAAGTAAGTCAAGGTCATCTCACTGTCTCCTGTAAGCTTTTCTGTATTATGAACTGGTAATTTTCAACTCAAGAACATTAACATGATGTGGAAATCTGTAGGCACAGGCTCCAATTCCAGAAAAAGAAATAAATTCAACAGAAAGCATAGAGTTTTCAACCAAATTCATTTCTTTTCTGGATGCCTCAGGAGACTATTCAAAGAGTACTTAGCTAAAATGAATGGGTATCATGTTAAGGTCCAGCCTTACCCACCGGAACCATTTCCTCCAGGATATATACACAGGATGCTGCCGACATACGGCAGTGCACCCTCACTTGGGCCTCTACATTGGGACGGGGGCACACTGGCTTGTTTGTTGTCCCTGTGCTATTTCCCAGGGTCTCTGTAGCAGGAGATGTCTATCCAAATGTCTGTCCAAGATTGGCACTGACCAAAGCTACACCTTCATTCTGAGAGTGACCTAGCCTGTACTGGCCAGTGATTTGTGGACAGCTGTTTCTCCTCTGACAGGGTATCCTGAAGGCCATTTTATACCTTTACTTCTAACATCCCCAACACAGAAGATGAGCATACACGGCCCACCAATGTTGATGGGGTACTAGAAGACACAGCTCGATATTGGGCAGCATGTAGAGCTAAACCATGGGTCACTGGACCTTAATAATGAAGGTTATAATGTCTGACCTGAACAGATGGGTTGTGATGAGACAGAAGCCTTTCTGTGGTGGCAGAGATAGTATCAACAGCAATGGACAAACGGTCTAAGAAGGACATCAGCCCATTCCAATTCTACCAATGCTGTGGGCAAAGAAAATCACACAGGAACAAAGTCCAAATGCTCAGCTCTACTTGGGTGGAAGATTTCTGCTCAAACATGGAATCATAAGATGAGGAACAGGTCTCCTAAAGTGGCCTAACTTTATTCCTCTTATCAATTTAATACATAAGTAGATCTCAGGAGAGGCATGTATGTCTACTAAAGGCAAGACTAAGGAACATGGGGTCCTCAATACAAAACCCAGCACCAAGAGTAAGATTCTCAACAGGTATAGTAGTGCATGTCTTCAATTCCAGCTCTTGGGAGACAAAGGCAGGTGGATCTCTAGGAGATCCAGGCTAACAAGACTACATAGGGAGAACTTGTTTCAAAACAAAACAAAAAGAGTGAGATTCTCCCCAGAATCATCCTTTACTACTTTCCTGTGTTGCGATATAACTGACTCTATTGTGGACAGATGCTGGGTTGTTCAATTACATGCACAGAAAGAGGGTGGCCAGAAAGTCATGTGGAGCCCTGAAGGCCTATGGGGCTCTTATGTCTTCCCACACAAACTTAGTTATCTCCATCCCTGTACCTGGGCCCAGAGCCACCTTATTCCAGCCCCTCTGTGACTAGCATTACCTTGGCATAGTAGCCTGCAACCACTGAGCCATCTCTGGGCAATTTGTAGCCCCATGAGACGCCTGGTCCCAGGCTCTCCTGTTAATGTGAAGGGATCCAGGAAAGTACAACTTCCAGAACTTTAGGTTAGAAGGCTGATGAAGGCCGTTTGGCATCTGTGTTGGTTTGCAAGAAAATGGCTCCCATAGGAAATGGTACTATTAGGAAGTGTTGCTTTGTTAGAGTAGGTATGACCTTGTTGGAAAAAGAGTGGGCTTTGAGGTCTCCTATGTTCAAGTTACCCCCAGTGTGGCACACGGTTCACTTCCTGCTGCCTGCAGATTAAGATGTAGAACTCTCAGTAGTTTCTCCAGCACCATGTCTGCTTATATGCTGCCATGACCCTCATGATAATGAACTAGACCTCTGAAACTGTAAGTCAGCCCCAATTAAATGTTTTCCTTTAAAAGAGTTGCTGTGGTCAGTGTCTCTTCACAGCAACAGAAATCCTAAGACAGCATCCTCAGATTTTCTCTGCTCACCACAGAACAACGCCCTCCTTCCCTTGTTACTATACTCATCCTTGGTCCCCATCTCCCCTCTAGTCTCAACATCTTGTCTGTGTCCTCCTTCCACAAACCTGTCAATGTTTTAGGGTACTTTTCTGAGCAGTCTCTCTGGGTTTATGTAGTCTTGAGTGTAATGGAACTCAGGACAGGTACCAAGGAGTACCTCTTGACAAATCAAGTGACAGAGGAGTCAATCTAGTCACCCCCCTCAAGACTGACCAACTTTTCATCACAATCATTTCTTGCCTCAGGACAGGCAAAGACAGTGGGTGGCCCTGACATCATCTTACTTGGGTCTTCCTCTCCCAGAGGCCCCTATTTGCCTTCTCTCACCAGCCCCAACCTCTGTTAGCTGCCTCCAGGAAGCACTGCCTTCCTAGCCTCCAGGAACCTTTTATGGGACAGGGACCTGACCTTTGCCATGCTGATCCTGGGGATGGACTATCCTCTGTGGTGGGGTCATCCTGTGCTCTGAGGCTCGTGAACAGCACCCTGGCCTCATCTCCAGATGCTAGAAGCTTCAATTCATTTGCAGCTGTGATGGACAAAAATGCCTCCAAACATTGCTAGATATCCCAGAGTCAAGATTCCCCACGATGTGCTGGTGAGACAATCCAGCAGTTAAGTGCACTTGTTTTCTTGAAGAAGACCTGGATTTGGTTCCATAAAGATCTGATGCCCTCTTCCGGCCCCTGAGGGTACCAGGTGTGCATGCGGTGCACATGCACACCTAAAGGCAAACATTCACATATAAAATAAAAATAAATAAATAAATCTTAAAAGGGGGGGTACACCTCCAGAGCTTTTAAGTCCTGAAAGTGCTATCCTGGCTTAGTTTTCTTCTGAACCCTGTGCCTCAGCCCACAGGGTCCTGCCTATACCAGACAAGGGTGTGGTTAGGTTGCTCAAGAAGGAAATCCAGGGAGGCCTCCTTTGAGCAACGCCACAGCCTGTGCTGCCCAAGTTCCTCCATTCCCTCAGCTGTCTTGAGACACTGAGGCATGATGATGGGGTGGTGATCAGTCTGCTATTTACTTGTAACAATGACGCTTACCTGGGCCACATAGGCCTGTGCCCGGGCAAGTAGCATTGAAGTCTACCACATCCATACAACACTCGGGTTGCTGGGCCTAGAGGAGAGACATTAGTGAGACAGGTTGGTGAGTGCCTCGCTCATGCCAAGAACAGCACTGGTCACAGCAGGGTCTTAGCTTTCTCGCTACCCATAGCTCCCAAACTCTCTAGGGGCATGTGACATCCCTTCAGCAAGTGAGTACTCCTACCCCACTCCTACTGCAGCCTGTGTTGAAAAAGCACAGGGAAGATTCCAGCCCTCAACATGGAGACCAAACCTGGAAGTTACTGGACAGACTTGGATTTTTCTACAAACACCTGGACTCCATGCCTGTCACAGCACATGAGTCACCATCCAACAGGTCCTTCTCCCACTGTGCAGAGCCTGTGACCAGTGAATATTTGGTGACTGAATAAGCTATCAAATATAAGGCTAGAATCTGGCTAGGTGTGTCCAACACCAGCTACCCAGTCTCCCAAAGGCCAGGAAGGGTAAGACCTAATGAATTCGTGTGAATTGGCCTGGGGCCTGGGCCTCAGACAGCCTGGCATGGTGTGGCACAGAACAAACTGCCCTAATCTAGAATACTTTTGACACTGGAGAGAGCTCAAAGGAAGTCTTTTGGCTATCTCATAAGGCCCTGACAGAGTACTGCCCTCCCTATAGTGAAAGGGTAGGGACAAGAATCTGAACAGCAGCCTAGTTAGTGACCCTCTGTCCAATAACACTTCCTTAGAAATATCCCTCTTCCCCAAACCATAACATAAATATATAGGTGCCCTCATTTCTTTATAGAAACACTCAAGAAATTTAAAAGTTATATTACATTTGCCTTTTCTCTATTTTTTTTTTTTGGTTTTTCGAGACAGGGTTTCTCTGTAGCTTTGGTGCCTGTCCCGGAACTAGCTCAGACCAGGATGGCCTCGAACTCCCAGAGATCTGCCTGCCTCTGCCTCCCCAGTGCTGGGATTAGAGGCGTGCTCCAACACCGCCCGGCCCTTTTCTCTATTTTTAATTTCTAAATTTTATTTATCATTTTTGCTTTGAGACAGGGTTTCATTATGTAGCTTTGGCTGGCCTGGAACTCACCATGTAGACCAGGATGGCCTGAAACTTATAGATATCACTTGTCTCTGCCTATCAAGTGCTGGTCTACAGAAAGAGTTCCAGAACAGCCAGGGCTACACAGAGAAACCTTGTCTCAAAAACACAAATAAAAAAAACCTCAGAACTGTACTGCCTCAGTCTCCTGTGGGATAGGATTACAAGTTTGTGGGTTTTCCTGTGATCTGAATAGTTAACAGGAGTGTCTAAAGGATAACAGGATATAACATGATGAATAAAAATCTAGAACAGGGGGCTGGAGAGATGGCTCAGCAGTTAAGAGCATTGCCCGCTCTTCCAAAGGTCCTGAGTTCAATTCCCAGCAACCACATGGTGGCTCACAACCATCTGTAATGGGGTCTGGTGCCCTCTTCTGGCCTTCAGGCATACACACAGAAAGAATATTGTATACATAATAAATAAATATTTTTAAAAAAATCTAGAACAGATATTGGGGTTCAAGATGAAGATTAGAAAAGCAAAACTGCCAAGCCACGAGTGAAGTCTCACTTCTACCAAGGCTGGGTGACTGCAGAATGAGCCCCGAGCCTCTGTCTCCTCCTGTCTTATATTCCCCTCTAGTGCTGGGATTAAAGGCGTGTGACTCCCTAGTACTGGGACACCTGGATTTGTTTCTGCATTGGTCTTGTGTAGCCCATGGTGGCCTGGAACTCACAGAGATTCATCTGCCTCCGTCTCCCAAATCCTGGGGTTAAAGGTGTGAGATACCAATGTCTGGCTCTAGTGACTTAGTTTTACCTTCTAATCTTTCATTACCCGTGGCAAGTTAGTAAGGGATTCCCCATACATCACCCCATCCTGCCTGGCTTGGAGAGAATAATGGCAGATACCAAAGCTCAGCCCACTGGAGTGTGACTGTCTTTGTTTGACTACTTCTGGTGGGAGCCAGGATGCCTGACCATGCGTGCCTACCAGTCATTAGCTCCTCAGCAAGCAGCAGCTGAGCAGGTAGCTCTGGAGGGTGGCTCTGTAGAGACTCTAGGTCAGCTATAGCAATAGGTAGGTATGGCAGAGAAACTTCTAGAAGTCATAACACAACAGGTGATGGGCAGTGTAGTCATTCCAACACTAGCTGTGGACTCCAACGGGATTCTACCAGGGTCAGGCTAACATCAGTGAACCCGAAGTTCAAAGACCGATATTTTTATGGGATGAGAATCTATTGTCTCTGAGGAGGCTTCAACTTCTTGCCATGGGGCACGGGATCACCTACCTTGCTTTCTGTGGACTTGCTCATGCCTCCTCCCATCAGGAGGACAGCCAAGAGTATGAGACACTGCAGGGTCATGCTGGGGAGCTGACAGGAAGACCTGTAAGACAGAACAGGGCTCAGGGAGGAGGTGCTGGTAAGGGTGGGTGGAGCTAAGAGGGAGATAACCTCTGGAAGGGCTTTAATGGAAAGAGCAGGGCAACCTTTCAGGGACGCAGTGATGCAATCAAAGCACCCTTACCTACTCCTCCAGGGTGAGAACTTCAGACATCAGCTCCTCTCTACCTGGAGATCAGTTGTTAGCATAGCTAGGACTATGAAGAGCTCACAGCTGTACGCTGCTATAGTTTGAAGGCTTAAAACTCAGGAATCAAGGCAGGTGGGCAGAGCCTTGATTGAGAGGGATGACCTGGTATTCCTTCCAGTGATATGCAGTCAGGATTCTGAAAGCAAGATTTCCCAGGATGCACCACTGCCCTAGTGAAGCCCTAATCACATCTTAAGCACTTCTAACAAGATTCGGTTTCCTTGTGTGTGGCTGGGGGTTGGGGTGGACATGGGTTCATTGGGAATTTTCAGTGATACAGTGTTCTGCCTTTCTGAACTTGGGGAAACAAGAGGATATAAAGTCATGGTCCAGAGTAATACCCAAACTTAAAAATGTAGTCACAAGCCAGGGATGGTGGCATGCACCTTTAATCTGAGCACTCAGGAGGTAGAGGCAGGTGGATCTCTCAGTTCCAGACAGCCAGGAATATACTGAGAAACCCTGTCTCAAAAAAACAAAAACCAACCGAACAAAAAATAGTAAGAGTAATAACAAGAGGAAGGATCCAGAGTCGAAAAAGGAGCAAAATATTGCAACGAGATTTAAACCTTAGAACACCTGGTGCCTGAAAACTGCCGACTTAGTGCTTATATGTCTTATTTTTAATATAGAGGAAAACATACCACAGAGCCTTGAGGCAATATCATGTGTACAGTTCTTAATAATTTTTTCCTGTTTTGGGAATAAGGGTTTCTTGTATCCTGATTGACTTTGAACTCAATCTGTATCAATACTACCTTTTTTTTTTCTAAAAAACTTGAAAAAAAATTTATGCATGTGTGTTTATCTGCCTACCATGAACATGCCTGACACCTGCAGAGTCAGAAAAGGACATCAGATCTACTGGAAATAGAGTTACAGATTATAACACTTACAGTTATAAGCTGCCATGTGGGTGCCGGGAATAGAACATAGGTCAGTGCTCTTAACTGCTGAGCCACCTCTCCATCTCTCTCATCTCCTCGTGCCTCTACCACAGAGTGGTGTGATTACAGATGGGCAACATTGGCTGGGGACTGAACCCAAGGCTTTGTGTACACTAGGTAAGCATTCTATCAACCGAGCTACATCCCCATTCCTTTTAATTTTTTGAAATATTATTTTATGTATATGAATGTTTTAACTATATGTATACATGCACATCACATGTGTGCTTGATGCCTGCAGAGATATCAGATCCCTGAAACTGGAGTTATAGACAATTGTGAACTGGCATGTGATTGTTAGAAACCCAACCTGGGTGCTTTGCAAAAACAGGTACTCTTGCCGGGCGGTGGTGGCGCACGCCTTTAATCCCAGCACTCGGGAGGCAGAGGCAGGCGGATCTCTGTGAGTTCGAGGCCAGCCTGGCCTA
>NW_004949136.1:3462405-3468351 GCF_000317375.1 Microtus ochrogaster | reverse complement strand
GTTTCTCTGTAGCTTTGGTGCCTGTCCCGGAACTAGCTCTTGTAGACCAGGCTGGACTCGAACTCCCAGAGATCCGCCTGCCTCTGCCTCCCGAGTGTTGGGATTAAAGGCGTGCGCCACCACCACCCGGCTCTCTATAGTCTTTCTCTCCCTGAAATCCCCTTTATAACAAACTTATGTTAACCCATAAAGTGGTACTTGTAAATCAAAGTCCAAAATAAGATTTGAAGAATATTTTTTGTCGTAAGAATTACCTCTTAAAAACAAAAAAGTTAGCTAGGTGTGGCAGATTTCTCGTGAGTTTGAGGACAGTTTGGTCTACCTAGTGAGTTCCAGGCCAGCCAGAACTACACAGTGAAACCCTGTCTCAAAAAACAAAACCAGGACTGGAGAGATACTGGCTGCATTTCCAGAGGACCTGGGTTCAATTTCTATCGCCCACATGGCAGCTGTCTGTAACTCCAATTCCAGGGGTCTGACATCCTCTTCTGGCCTCTGAGGGCACTGTATGCATGTGGAGCATAGATACACATGAAGGCAAAACGTCCAAACACATAAAATGAAAAAAAAATCTTTAGAGAAAAATCATTATCTCTTAAGAGACTAAGGATGTATCTCAGCTGGTAAAGCACTTGCAAGAGTGGCAACAACAGGTGTGATGGGACACAACTGCGATCTAAACACCTAGGAGCTGGAGACAAGAGGACCAAACGGAGTATAGATACATAGTAAACTCAAGACCAGTCTGAGATACCATGACGTCCTGTCTCAAGTAACAGCAACAACAAAAATAAATAAATATGTGTGTTACCTCTATGGAGACTTTTTAATTAGCAGAGGCCACTGCAGCACTGAAATGGCAGGCAAGCTGGGCATCTCCAGTTCTGGTACAAGAGTAGCCTGAGCTTCACTTCTAGGTAGACTCTCTGAGAGAACACAGGGAAGCTTCAGTTTGAGGTTAAAAATGAGGAACTACACTCTTTGGCCTAGAGGCAGTAGGACACCCCACTTGAGACGTAGGAAGGGATCATGTGGGTTACATGACCCATGGGGATGAAGGTTCAGGATGACATAGGCCCCAATCCTATCAGGAGGGAAAGTGGGAGCCTGTACAATAATTCACTTTATACTGGATTTAAGCCAGGACTATGGAGAAAATGACCACATTATAGGGGGGAGAGGTGGTGCTTAGGCCTGCAGGAGTCACCTGTGAAGCCTGAGCCTGAGCCTTTCTGGCACCCATTATTAGTACATGCTTTTGTTTCAGTATTGCATGCTCAGTTTCAAAATACATTCTGGGCTTGACTTAACTTCTCTAAGGTGTGAAATCTTCTTAGAGACATATTCATATCATATTCTCAACTACAGGATGCAATCAAATGTCAACTTTTCTGTGAATTTAAGGTTTGCTCACCAAAGGACGTATTTCTCTGTCCTGGAAGAAAACTCCATCTGCTCATTGTGAGACAAGCATTCCCTAGACCCAGGTCAAGTAGAAAGATGCCAAAGTCCAACATTCAATTAACACTGGCATTTGCTGCTTGGTCAACTTTATTGAAGCATAATTTGCACACAATAAATAACATCCACTTAAAGTAAACAAGTCAGGGAGTTCTGGAAACGCTATGAGGCCATCACCCCCCCCCCATTATCAAAGCCTTCCGTGAGCCCCCTACAACCTTCAGTCCTAGGCTGTCAAGCTGGCCTTGTCGTCTATAATTTCATAAAAATAGAACATACTGGTTCCTTTCATTCAGCACCAAGAATCTTTAGATGCAATGTGCTCTGTGTGTTCTGTGCATTACGATGTTACTGTTATGTGGCTATACCTCATTTCCTTTACCTATCACCTGCTGACAGGTTCCTAGCTGTTCCCATTTTTCTGGAAATCACAGGTCTTTGAGCACACACCATGTGAACCTGTATTTCTATTTCTCATAGGTAAAAACCAAGGAATTTGTATTGGATCAGAGGTGTGTTTAATCTGTCAAACTTTTTTCCATATAGTGGTACCTCTTTACTTTCCCACAAGCAGAGCACAATTCAAAGGCTTTGCATCCTCACCAATATTTGATATTGGTGGGCACATAGTGGTATCTCATTATCAGCATTTCCCTGCCCAGTCATGGTTTGCATCTTTTCATGTCATTAGTCACATGTCAAAAGTCACCACTGAAGTATCTTTTCACATCTGTTTTAATTGTATTGTCTTCCAATTACCAAGACACGGTAGTTGTTTAACATGTACTTATTTGTTCAGTTTGTGTGTGCGTGTATGTGTGTGTATGCACAGGTATACACACAGGCCATAAAACACAACCTACAGCATGTATGTGGAGGCCAGAAAACAACAGTCACTTCTCTTCTTTCACCATGTGGGTTCCAGAGATCAAATTCAGGTTGGCAGCCTTGGCTGTTAGCTCAGCAGTTCTGTACATAATTTTAAATTTTGGTTATTTTCATATGTGCATATATATACTTGCTATGGCATCATGGAAGTCAGAGGAAACTTGTAGGAGTCAGTTCTCATCTTTCACTATGTGGGTCCTGAGAACTAAACTCAGCTTTGTGAGGCCTGGTGGTGCCTTTAGCTGAGGATTTCATTGGTACTTAATTCTTTCCTGTTGTATGTGGTGTATTTACGTGTCGAGAGGCTATGGAGGCCAGCAGTCCACACCATCTTCTTTAATCCTTCTCCACCTCATTTTTGAACTTCAATGAACAGATAATAGCTGCTGCTGAGAGACACTGGATTGTGAAAAAGACTGCTAAATTAAACCAACCTATATATTTTAAGACTGTCTTGAGGTAGAAGCAGGTGGTGAGGCAAAGGTAGGCAGATCTCTGTGAATTCAAGGCCAGCCTGGTGTATGGAGCAAGTTCCAGGACAGGAAACAAGAAGTTATGGTTCTCTTCCAAGTTAACAGAGATCAGATTTGACTGGGGTGACCTCCTGAGGATCTTGGCTACAGACATGAGGGAAAGGTCAAAAAAGACTACAGGACAGGTGACATATATGCTGATCCCTCTGAAACTGGGCAAGACATGATAAATCCTGTTGGCTACAGAGTCCTCTAACAGTCTGGTTATACAGTCCAAATGGACTTATAAAGTTGACTGATGTCTTTTACCTGCTCAAACATAAAACAAATCATATTTAGCTGATGTGTGCACACCACACATTCCATACCTGTGTTAATGTAGATATGTATGCTGCCTTTAAATGCTTATATGTTTTCAGAACAAAAGGATCAGATATGAAGACAAGTAGCCCAATGATCCAGCCTCTCAGAATGCCTCAGTAATAGTTTCCTCAAAAACCTACACCCAGAACAACTTGGAAGCTGCCAGCTGAGATGGTCCAGCCTCAGACTACTCCAGCTAAGACTTCAGAGAAGCTCTGACTTTTCTCATCTCACAGAGACTAAAAGAAAAGTAATAAAGGCTAGCTTTCCCAGGATTTGGCAGTTACCCTAATTTTCTAAGGATCCCCTAGAGATGCCATCACCCCCAGAAAACAGGAAGCAGTCCCAAGAAATGGTGTTGAAAGGAGACTGCTTCTCCCCGCCTGCTCAGCCTCAAAATAACAACACAGAAACTGTATCAATTAAATCATTGCTTGGCCCAAAATGGAGTGGGTCATTTGTGGTCATTCGGTGGGTTATGGATGTCTGTTATTGTTTAGGGGGATTGGTTACAAATTATTATTGGTCAAGTCAGAAAAAAAACCCAAACAAACAAAGAATATTAGATTCAGGACTCTCTTTCTGAAAAGAAAAAAGGGAGATATAAAAATGATAGGCTAAAAGAGTAGATTATTGAATCTACTTTCAAACTAAAAAAACTACTAGTCTCAAAAATTTTACATACATATGGATTTTTGTATATTGATACAAATTTAAGGCTATTTTTGTTAGAATATATTATGTATGTTTCAACTCTAATTTAAGGTATTAAACCTATGATGCTCATTTTTAAATGTAATATAAAGTTCTAGTCGTTAAAGGCTATTATTAGAAACTGTCTAAGATAATTAAGAAATGTAGGTTAGTAGTTAGTCATCTATAACAATCAAATTTGTGGCCATGTTAGATATTTTTTCAAGGTCAAACAGATATATTTTAGATAGATGGTCTTCAAACATTTCAAAGACTGATGTGGGATTCCCCTCTGTATGCTATGAATATGTTTTATTACCACTGATTATTAAAGAAGCTGTTTCAGCCAACGGCTTAGTAAAGATGGGCAGGAAATCTGAACAGAGATATAGAAAGAAAGTAGGTGGAGTCAGGGAGACACCATGTAGCTGCTGAAGGAGAAAGACGCCAGATGCCAGCCAGAACCTTACTGGTAGGCCACCGCCTCATGGCGATACACAGATTAATAGAAATGGGCTAACTTAAGATGTAAGAGTTAACTAGAAATATGCATGTTATTGGCCAAACAGTGTTGTAATTAATATAGTTTCTGTGTTATTATTTGGGTCTGGGAGGCTGGGAAACAAGTGAGCAGTCTCTGCCTATAAGAGATCTACAAAATATGTATTTAGGAAGTTATAATGACATAAGGCTTTTCACGACAATGAGACAAGTCTGTTCCTGGCAACACCAATCTACTTCAGAGAAGATAATTGGTATCAAAGAAAATCCAAATGGAGTTTGTTTTCAATGCGGCAAAGTTAGGCGCTGGGCAAGAAACTGTTCGTGCCTCGACTGCTGACAGTATGCTGTCCAAACTGGACAAGCAGGACACAAACGGTGACTGCCAAACTTTGCCAAGACAAGGTAGGACAGTCCTTCAGAATTCCTGCTTCACAAAAGTCTGTCATATATTTTAGGCCTGTAGGCTGCAGATGGTTGCCCCAGTGTTGCAGAGGAACCTTGGATGACTGTCCAGGCAGCCAAATCTCTGCCGCTTCTATAGTTTTGGAAGTTGTTTGCTCTGTACTTCCTGTTTACTCAGATAATATATCCTTCTCAGCTCTCTGATGGGTTTAAGACTAATAGTTATAGTTAATTTCCCTTGTTACTAAATTCAGAAAAGAAACTCACAAAAGAAGTGTAAAGTCCGTAAGGTTGAGAGACATAAAAACTTAAACTGTTTATCTAAAAAGATGTTTTAAGGTCTAAAAAGATAGTTTTAGGATGGTGATACAAGTTATGATAGAAAGTGGTTTAGGAATAAAATTTTGGATTCATCAAGATAGGATAGATAATAGAGTATTTTCTCCGAAATTGCCAAATACAAATGGACTGGACTTTGTAAATATAAGTATTACCTGAAAATTATTATACTTTACTGTGTTAGAGTTACATCATTCCTTTTTATTTAGACAAAAGGGGGAAGTGTTGTGGAATATTTGTTTATACTGTGAAGATGTGTCTTTGCCAAGGCATCTTTTGATTGGTTTAATAAAGAGCTGAATGGCCTATAGCTAGGCAGGAAGAGTTTAGGTAGGACTTCAGGGGACAGAGAATATGCTGGGAAGAAGAAAGGTGGGGTCACCAGCCAGATGCAGGGGAAACAGGATGTGTAGGAGAGGTAACACCCACAAGTCACATGGCAGGATGTAGCTGAATAGAAATGGATTAATTTAAGTTATAAGAACTAGTTACAAACAAACATAAGCTACAGACAAAGCTTTCATAATTAATAATAAGTCTCTGTGTCTTTATCAGTAAGTTTGTGGCTCAAAGGAAAGTTCGACTACACCCTTCCCCCATGGTTGATTAGGCACCACCTCCCTTTTCCCTGGTAACACTAGAAAGACAGGTATCCTAACTGTCCCTCCTCAGGCATCCAGGTCAAAAGAACAGAATACATCCGGCCCTGGTTAGTGACATAACATAGTGACATATGCCAAACATTGAAATGTCAAATACTATTCTACCCTTTTTTTAATATTTATTTATTTATTATGTATACAATATTCTGTCTGTGTGTATG
>NW_004949136.1:3423498-3462305 GCF_000317375.1 Microtus ochrogaster | reverse complement strand
GGCACCAGACCTCATTACAGATGGTTGTGAGCCACCATGTGGTTGCTGGGAATTGAACTCAGGACCTTTGGAAGAGAAGGCAATGCTCTTAACCTCTGAGCCATCTCTCCAGCCCCTATTCTACCCTTAAAAGGTAGTTTAGGCCAGGGGTAGTGGCACACACCTTTAATCCTCATACTTGGGAGGCAGAGGCAGGAAGATCTCTGTGAGTTCAAGGCCAGCCTGGTCTACATGAAGAGATCTTGTCTCAATAAAAAGGTACATAAATAAGTATGCAAAAAGGTAATTTATGCAAAAAGAACCGTGAGTAGGTCTGCTCAGTCCTAAATAAGACATCTATTTCAAACCCTCCCCTCCCTAAGGCTCAGGGAAGACTGTGGAAAGCTGGAGGGTGGAGAATAATGTAAATTGCTATCTTCTGGACATAACCATTGCGCACATGAACTCACAGTAACTATGGTTATTTGTGCAATATCAAGTCAACAACAAGATCAGTTAACATCCCAACAGACAGTATTAACTGAACTCAGTGAACTCACAAAAGTAAAAAATTACCAAGAGTGGTGGTACAGGCATTTGATCCCACTCTGGGGACAGAGGTAGGTGGGTTTCTGAGTTTGAGAACAGGGTTAGGGTTAGGGTACCTGCAGAGGGCCAGAGGCTGCCAGATGCCCTGGAACCGGAGTTATAGAAGGTTTTAGGCACCATGTAGCTGTTGAAAACTCATCCTTGGTCCTCTGCAAGGACGCTAATACTCTAAGTTGCTGAACCATCTCTCCAGCACAGTTTAAGATTTTTAATTATGTAATTATATGTATGTATATTTACAAACATAAATGCAGGTGCCAGAGAAGGCCAGAAGGAGTTGGATTCTCTAAGTTACAGGTGGTGTGAGCACCTGGATATGGAACTAAAACTCACATTTTCTTGCTAATTATTTGCTCTTAACCACTAAGCTATTTTTCCAGCCCCTAAGCAACGCTCATTATTATCACCATTATTAAAGGTGGAGTTTTCTGAGTAACCCTGGCTGTCTTGGGGCCTGGAACTCAAGAGATTTGCCTGCCTCTGCCTCCACCTCCTGACTGCTGGGATTAAGTGTGCCACCACTGCCTGGTAGCAATGTTCTTTAAATGAGTTATCCTATAGATCCATAGATCCAAATTAACAAGGAAAACAGATGCCAGCCTGTTCTGAGAGGTGTTGTGACAGACGCTGCCAGTGGACAAGATGAGCTCAAGTTGCATTGAGGAAGACTAGTAAGGCCAGGATATGTAAATTAATAAAAGAAACTATCTGTATAATCCAGATCAATATTCCTTCTACAAGCGTCAGGGTTTTAAAAAAAAATACTCAAATTATTGTGTGGTTCTTATCAAGTGCACCCACAATCAAACTATTCTTGTGACCTGGATCAACCTGGGGAAGCCAAGCCATTAATTTCTGCAGGATTTATGATAGAGAAAAAGCAGGGGCTGAACAGCAAGGGCCTAAAATGAGAGAGACCCTAGATTCAACTCCCCACACCACCTACACCACCAAGGTGGTTAAAAAACTAGAACAGAAACGACCTCCATTCTGCCTTCTCTGTACACTGTGGTAATACTAAGAAACACCACCAACAAGATTATGGGCCAATAGAAGCAGAATGATCCCAAGTTTGAGGCTGGCAGGGGCTACATAGTCAGTCCCTGTCTCAAAACAACAAAAACAAAATACAGGGCCAAGTTTGATACCTTTAAATTAAAGAGGCCTACAAAGTTGAGAATTCACTAATAGAGCTGCGGGTAGAAACTGCAAGGGCCAAAAGCCAAAACGAGGTGGTAATATACTGGGACGCACAGCAAAGTCCTCAACTTAGTCCCACAGCTCCCAAGTCCTGCTCCGCTCCCTCTCAACCTCCCCTCCCTCTGTCCATTAGCGCAACCACCACGCTCCGCTCGCGGCTCCTCCCCTGCCGCCACATCACTGGCAAAATGGCAGCGAGGCAGGGTGGGCACTGGCCCGCCGGGCCTTGGGCGACTTCTGGAGTCTGAGCTACCCTAGCCCCGCGGCCTTTATCGCGTCGTTGCAGCCGACACCTCGGTCAGACCGGGGCCCTCACTCACCATACACCGGGCGGATTCCTCTTTCATACCCGCCGCCTCGCGAAGGCCCCGCGAGCGCCCCCTGGGACTTGTAGTCTCTGGCCCAACCCCCGCCCAAGCGTCGGCGGTGTCGCTCTGGACAAAAAAACTACAACTCCTAGCGGCCCCCACCCCCGAGGCATTCATCCGGGATTCTCTCCAGGCAGCTGGGTTGGGCTTGGAGCACTGATTGAGAAATGTAGACTGGGGGTAGGGGGTGTCGGGAGGTTGTGGGGTGACACACGAAAGCACAACTATATTCCCCAATGTCCCTAGCTGCCGCCAATCAGAGCCTAGTCTGGCTCTAGGCCATTGTGTAGGAGCTGTGACCTCTGAGTACATTGCCAACTCTCCCTAGAGAATCTGAAAAGATATCATATCTTCCACCCAAGGCCACGGTAGCTTTTGAAACGTTTAGCTGGCCCTAGTTTGTGATTGAGATGGGTCAAATGTAGGGAAAAGGGGCCAGCCAAAAAAACCACACCCCAACCCTGAAACCAGAGCCAGTGAAAGAAACACACCCTAGCCCAGAACTAGAGCCAAAAGATTAAAAAAGGGCCAGTGAAACCAGAACCAAAGAAACGCACTCTGGCCCTGACCAGCTAGGCACAGCAACCATCCATGAGTAGGAAACCCCCAGAAGGAAAAATAGCCAATCCCTGAACAAGAAATCCAGCCAGTCTCTAAGTTTGTCCAAGCTCAGGGATTGAAATCCAACCTATGTCCACCCTAAAAATCTTCGAAAGATTCTGTCCCTAAGAAGCCCTATATAAGCCGTGTTCCTGTTCAGTTCACTGCTCCCCTTTTCCACTCTCTGGATTCTTCCCTACCAATAAATCTCTTGAATAAGGTTTGGGTGAGGACACCTAGCAGAACTTCACTGAGGCAACCCTCCCCTCCTGGACAGAGTTGTTGCATTGGGGAAACCTTTCCCTGGAGCAGAACTATAAGCTGCTGCACTTACAGTGACTTTGTGGTATTCTTTGGCTCCTGTTTGCTACAATGCTTTTCCATTCAAGCTGCAACACTTACAGCAGATGCATTTCAAACTCACTCAAAGCATATGATTTGATTGGTTTAGCCCCATTTCAAAGTGAACACTTACGATTTTCAAATTATGCTTTTTGTTAAAAAAAAAAAATCTGGGTTTTCTAATTTACCTTGGGTGTCTGCTCAGAGATTTGGACTCAGTGGGAAGCTACACCCACACTGAGCTAAGCACAGAGCAGCTGAGGTCACTGCGTGGAACACTTAGGAGTCTGTCTCTGTGCTACCTGATCTCCGGTCTCTCCAACTTTCCAAGCCTCAGGCATCTGGACTTCTTAACAGAAGCCATCCTAAGACTCCTTGACCGCGCCACCTTGACACAGGAGAAGGAGGTGTGCTTTTTGCGGTCCATCAGACTCTGAAGTGGAGTCGGATCACTAGGCAGTACCTGGGGAGGGCACAGGGGCGTACACCAGGGCTGTGTTCTGAATAAAGGTTGGGAGTGTCAGGCTTTGTTCTGTGCCTGCGTCGAGACTGGTTTTTCACCCTGTTCTGGAGCTGCTTCCAGCACAATCTTGCTGCCAAGCCGTAGCTCTCCACTAGGCCTCCCTCACTTCCTGGATACTGACATGACCTCAGTTCCTCTGATCTGGTAGAGCCAGTCAGACAACTCAGCATTCTTTGTGCAACCTCTGTTTACTTTTCCCTGGAAATCTAGTCTGAGGCTCGGCAGCTATAAGGATTCAGAGAGTTAGAGCTGCTGGCCTTCTTGGCCATCTGCAGTGACCACTGTGGCACAGGGTGATGGGACTGTGGTAAAATGGGCTGTATTCTTCCCAGATGAGTGACATCAGGACGGCATAATTTCTGCTTTTGTTGCTCTGGATTCTTCCTCTGGGCTACCTCTAGTATTTGTTACAAATATTTGAAAAGGACAGATGTCCTTGAAAGGGTTGTACGTGTCCGCTCACCATAGACTTGACTCCTTTGAGAGCTGGTATACCAATGAGGGGAGGAGACATTGGTCACTAGTGTACCTCCTCCCACAATTCCACCATCCCTTCACTCTGGGACTATTTGATCGGCCAGCCCCTCTGAAGAAAACATTCTCAAAGTTGAAGGTTTTTGTAAAATCTGGGCTTTCTACATTATCCTCGGTGTCTGTTCAGAGACTTGGACTCACAGTGGCTCAGTTTTCCCCGCTGACCTCTGTCTGTTGCCATCCAGCATGCATCCTATGATTGATTGTAGGTGCTGTCTCAGTATTCTTTTCTTTTTCCGAGACAGGGTTTCTCTGTAGCTTTGGAACCTGTCCTGGAACTCACTCTGTAGACCAGGCCTCAAACTCACAGAGATTCACCTGTCTGTGCCTCCTCTTGAATGCAGGGATTAAAGACATGAGCCACCACATCTTGGCTTCTGTCTCAGTATTTTTGTCCAAGGTTAAAATAACAAAAATTTTCTATGAAAATAGAGCTCTGGTCTTAGAAAAGGGCATCATTCACCTGAGTTTCAGTTTCTAGGTGCCTCCTCCAGGACTTCTGTGGCAGCTGGTGATGTCTTTTGTCTCCAAGAATCATCCAACATGGTATGTAGGGGTTAAGTTTGGGGGAGACTAGTGGAAGAGGCAAGTGCTATGTGAAAGAACTATAAAGGGTCATGAGGATTGTGATTCTGCAGTGTGTGTGTGTGACTTTTCAAGACAGGGTTGCTCTGTGTAATAGTCTTGGCTGTCCTGGAACCAGTTCTGTAGATCAGGCTGGTCTGCAGCTCTCAGAGGTCTGCCTGGATTAAAGGTGTATGTGCCACACCCAGTGTGGGTCTGCACTTTCATTAAGGCCATGCTTTTTCCTTTGCTCAGTAGCTACTTCCGTTCTCAGGAGTGCTTTTCCTTTCTTAAAAAACTACCTCTATTTCTAACCATGTATGCCCAGACCAGTTCTTTGCCTTTGGTTTTACAAGCGCCTTAACACTTACCTGGGTGCTCTGGAATTCGGACCTGTACCTACAATACTGTCATCCCTAGAATACAATGGGTTGCATATCAACATGTTTCTTGATGTCACAGAGTGATGATTTTGTTTTGTGTGTGTAATGTTTTGAATTTTGATTGCTGGGATATCAAGAATATACCACAAACCCATGACTTAGATGTTTTGTTTTGCTGTTGTTTTTGGACTATTTGTTTCAGCACACCCTGGGAACAAAACTAGGATGCTTAGGAGGCTGGTGAAGACCAGGAAAAGTCTATCTAAATGTCTCAAATAACCAAACAACTTTGGGCCCCTCAATTGCTGCCTCTGATCTCTGTCCCTTAACTCATGTTTCAAAGCAGAATTTTCATCAGATAAAGAGCTCCTTCTATCCTGTTTGTTGTAGAGTTTTATTTGCTGTGTGTTTGTTTATCTAAACACACAAGTGAGCACAAATAGCATGCCAAAGAGTATGCAGCTATCCAGGACAATTTATAGAAGTCAATTCTCCCCTTCTATCTTATGGGTCCAGGGATGCAAATCCAGGTCATCAGGCTTGGTGTCAGATCTTTATCTACTGAGCTATCTTGCCAGCCTTGTGTGGTTTTTCTCTTTTTGTCCACCCAGAGAATCATGTTAATTTTCTAATGTGAAGTTAGCCTTCTTTTCTGTGTAAAGTCCTACATGACAACAAACTGTTACCTTTTAATGTATTGCTATATAAATTTTGCTAAAACTTTCCCAAGTATTGCTATTTTGTTAAAGTTTTATTTTGTATTTCTTTATGACATAACGGTCTATAGATTTATTTTCTCATAAAGTCTGTCTAGTTTGTGACTGGGGTGATGTTGCCTGGCCATATAGAATGAGTTGGAAGGTAATGCTGACTCTTTGACTTTCTGGACGGGGTAACAAAGGATTGGTAGAAGCCAGGCATGGTGGTACCTGTCTTTAACCCTAGCCCTGGATTCTATAAGAAAGTAGGCTGAGTAGTCATGGTGAGCAAGCTTGTAAGTACACCTCTGCATGGCCTCTACGTAGCTCTTGACTCCAGGGTCCTACCCTGTTTTAATTCCTGTACTGACTGCCTTCACTGACAAACAGTGATAGGGAAGTTATGGTGGTTTGAATGTAGCTGGCCACCATAGAGGACTTGTGGCTTTGTTGTAGTGGGTATGGCCTTGTTGGAGAAAGTGTGTCACTATGGGGGCAGGCTTTGAAGACTCATAAGCTCAGGATACTGCAGAGTGTCTCAGTTGACTTCCTGTTGCTGGCAAAGTTGAAGGACTCTCAGGCACCACCATGTCTGCCTCTATGTTACCATGCTCTGCATCGTGATGATAATGGACTGAACCTCGGAAACTCTAAGCCAGTCACCCCAATTAAATATTTTCTTTATAAGAGTTGTTGACCAGGCATTGTGGCATACACCTCTAATCTCAGCACTTGGGAGGCAGAGGTAGGCAGATCTCTATAAGTTCATCTACAGAGTGAGTTCTAGGACAGCCAAAACTGTTTCACAGAGAAATCCAGCATTAAAAAAAAAAAGTTGCTGAGGTTTGATGAGGTCATGGTATCTCTTCACACCAATAAAGACAGAAATTGGTATCAGGGACTGAGGTATTTTTGTGACAAGTCTGAGAGTGCTTTTGTTCGAAAGAATATGGACTTTGGAACTGTGGATTAAAAAGCAATTGAATGCTTTAAATGCTAGTAGGAGCATGGAAGACATGGGGCTGAATGTAGTTTGATGAATTGTGGGATCCTTACTCAATAAATTTCAGAGGAGAAGAAATTTAGTATTTTGCCTAGCGATTTTTCTTGTGATATTTTGATAAAGAAAGTAGTTGCCTTTTGCTATTGTCCAAAGAGTCTGCCTGAGGCTAAAGCAAAGAGTTTTGGATTAATTTTGTTGACAGAAGAAATCTCAAAACAGCCTAGTATAGACTCTGTCCTGTGGTTACTAGTGTTCATGCTTATAAAAATTTATAATGAAAAGGTGTAAACGGAGGCTGCATTTCATTTGTTCCGGTCTCCCAAACCCCAAAAAATCATACAGAAACTATATTAATTAAACAATGTTTGGTCTATTAGCTCAGACTTCTTATTAACTAACTCTTCCATCTTAAATTAACCCATTTCTATTAATCTGAATATTGCCACAAGGCTGTGGCTTACAGGAAAGACGCCAGGTCCTTCTCCTTCAGCAGCTGCATGGCATCTCCTTGACTTTGCCTACTTTCTCTATGTATTTGTTCTAGCCTGGCTTATTCTGTCCTGACATAGGCTGAAGCAACTTCTTTATTAACCAATGGTAATAAAACATATTCATAGCATACAGAGGTGAATCCCACATCAGCACTGAATATGTAGATTGCTTTTGGTAAGATTGCCATTTTTACTATGTTACTTCTACCTACTCAAGAGCATGAGAGATCTTTCCATTTTCTGGTATCTTCTTCAATTTCTTTCTTCAAAGATTTAAAGTTCTTGTCATACAGGTCTTCCACTTGTTTGGTTAGAGTTACTCCAAGATATTTTAGTTTGGGTGGAGGTGTCACTTTCTGGCAGCCATATATCCAAAGAGTCTGAAATGTTAGGGTGGACGTTCTATCCCCAGTCCCCTCCCCTGGGGGTTGCCTTAGTCCAGACTCCACCACCGAAAAAGCCTACCAAATGATGACCCCTTCCCCAAAGATGCTCACGACCACTCCCACAGGGTATTTAAACTGCCCCCCAGAGGACAAACACGTGGTTTTCCCGTCTTCCTTCCCCCCGGCTCCTCTCTGGAGGCTGGAGAGCCACCCAGGAACATTGGTATTCATTAAACCTGGGTTTTTTTCTAGTTGAGTTTGATTTTGCCTGATTTGTATTATTGAGTTGGTGGAAAGGCCTATCAAGGTGCAGAAACTTTTCCATTTTATATTATTTGTGGCTATTATAAAGGGTGCTATTTCTCTGATATTTTTCTCAGCACATTTTACCTTCTGTATAAAGGAGGGTTACTGTTTTTTTAAATCTTGTATTCTGCTACATTACTGAAGGTGTTTATGAGTTGTAGGAGTTCCTTGGTAGAATTTTTGGGATCACTTACGTAAACTATCATATCATCAGCAAATAGTGAGAGTTTGACTTCTTTTCAATTTGTATCCCCTTGATCTCCTTTTGTTGTCTTATTGCTCTAGCTAGGACCTCAAGAACTATATTGAATAGATATGGAAAGAGTGGACAACCTTGTCTTGTTCCCGATTTCAGCAGGATTGCTTTGGGTTTCTTTCCATTCAGTTTGAAGTTGGCTGTTAGCTGTTGGCTTGTTGTATTTTGCCTTTATTATGCTTAGGTATGTTCCTTGTATCCCTGCTCTCTCCAAGACCTTTATCATGAAGGGGTGTTATATTTTGTCAAAGGCTTTTTGAGCAGCCAATGAGATGACCATGTGGGGTTTTCTTCAGTTTGTTTAAATGGTGGATTACATTGACAGATTTTCATATGTTGAACCATCCCTGCATCTCTGGGATGAAGACTACTTGGTCATGGTAGATAATTTTTCTGATGTGTTCTTGGATTTGGTTTGCCAGTATTTTACTGAGTATTTTTGCATCAGTGTTCATGAGTGAGATTGGTCTGTAATTCTCTTTCTTAGTAATGTCAGACTTGCTTCTAACTAGCTCTAATAATTTAAATTAACCCATTTCTATTAATATACGTGCTGCCACGTGGCTCATGGCTTATTACCTCATCTCCTACATGTCATTTTTCTTCCACATCTCCTCAAGACTGCCTTCTTCTTCCCAGCATTCTCTCTGCCCCCAAAATCCTGCCTAGCTATTGGCCATTTTGGTTTTTATTAAACCAGTCACAGTGACATATTCACTACTTTCTGCCATGTGGCTCATTATCTCTCCTCAGAAAGCTGATAGTGGACACGCATTCTAGCTTGGTGACTTTTGCACTCTGTGTGGCCAGAGACCACACTGGTTCCTCATCCAGGCTCTTATAAACTTGTTTTTCTCAGTCAGTCTATAGAACCTATCTTTATGAAAGGTATCACATCTACTTTATAAAGCGTTTCAGTGCAGTCACACTTGATATTTACATAGCTTTCTTTGTTCTTCAAGGAGTTTTTTTTGTTTTTTGGTTTTTGTTTTTCGAGACAGGGTTTCTCTGTGGCTTTGGAGCCTGTCCTGGAACTAGCTCTGTAGACCAGGCTGGTCTCGAACTCACAGAGATCCGCCTGCCTCTGCCTCCCGAGTGCTGGGATTAAAGGCGTGCGCCACCATCGCCCGGCTCTTCAAGGAGTTTTATCTATGCTTTATTGTGCACATGCGATTAATCTAATTTTTACCAGGAAAGTTTTCACCAAATTGTGCTGTGCTTCAATACGGCTTTAATAAGCTAGTTGGAGTTAGACTCCAGTTGAATCAACACTGGCTACTTAGTCATGCTGAACCAAACCGCCTTCTTGCCTTCCACAGATCATTACTGAATAAAAATAAGAACATGATCTCTCTAAGGTATAGTTGAGGAGGTTTTTATTGTAGATATGAAGGAGAGAACAGCTAGAAGCATCTAGAAGAGTCCAGACTCAACCTGGCCATGAGAAGAGAGGAGGTGGGGGAGAGAGCAAGAGAGAAAAGAAGAGGAGAGAAGGCAAGTAGACCAAGGAAGCAGTCAAGGCCTAAGAAAGTGCTTAGTCAAAATGGTGGGTTTATATAGGAATAAACTGGGGGAAGGGAAGTGTAGCTCCCTGGGTGGAAACGTTTGGGATAGAGGACAGGATGGAAGAGCTGAGGGGAGCCATAGGCACTGAGTAAGCCTTGTTTGTGGTTTCTCTAGGGCCTGACATTCTAACCTTTTTGTTAATGATGATTCGTAAATTAATCATCATTAATTTATTGTAATTTCTTCTGTAACTGCTTCTTAGCTCACACTGGGGCGTCACTGTTGGAGGTGGCAGGATGGCTGGAATGTTGGTCAAAACTGTGAATGGAGAGAAGCGCAGGATGAGAAACTCCTGTTTCACCTGCTGCCCAGGTTCTGCAGAGCCAGTTGGGGCTCCTGTAGACCAGGTTAGCCTCGAACCCACAGAGATCCACCTACCTCTGCCTCCAGAGTGCTGGGATTAAAAGTACCCTGCTTTTTGTTATAAATTTTAAACTAATTTTTTGTTACAGATTTTACAGATTCTTTAACCACACTTAATGAATTTATAAATTCTGAGATAGTGTTTACACGGTAGTCTTAAAAGATTTCTAGAAGCCGGGCGGTGGTGGCGCATGCCTTTAATCCCAGCACTCGGGAGGCAGAGGCAGGCAGATCTCTGTGAGTTCAAGACCAGCCTGGTCTACAAGAGCTAGTTCCAGGACAGGCTCCAAAACCACAGAGAAACCCTGTCTCGAAAAACAAAAAAAAAAAAAAAAAAAAATTTCTAGAGAGCAGAGTGCAGAGAGAGGTAGAGAAGAGTGGAAAGTAGAAAAAGCTTAGAGATAAGAGAGTTTTGGGAGTGTAGAGCAGAGAAAGTTTAGATATAAGGGGTTTGGGATCATTCGTTTGTGCAGAAGTTTTTCACCATAAAAGAGAATCTGAAAATCCAGTTGCCATCAATACATTGGGCTGTATTGAGGCCATGTCATTTACAGTAACCTAGTGAGGATTTAATGAAATCTCTGAGTCCAAGAGGAAACTGAGTCCAAGGAGCAAAAGAGAAAGAGTCACCAAATGAACTCCGGAAGACAGATGGTTCCAATTAGCTCCTAGAAGAAACTGAGAGACAGAGAGTTGTGTTGCCATGGACAAGGGTTGAAAGCAGGACCACCAACCAAGGCCACCACCCAAGGGAAGATTCCAGCATCTTATAGGCCTGGGGGGGGCCGTAGAGAAGCTGCAAGACTGAAGCTCTTAGGGGGAGACAAAGAAGGAGCTAAGACAGCAAGTGTAGTGGTAACAAGAACTTCAATCTGGGCCATCCCAGTGGACTGAAAGACTTGTCAGAGAGAAATATTCCAAATCACAGAAAAGGGGCTTCCCTTTCCACATGATAGGGGCCCAGGAGGGTAAGAGGAGCTTCCTGGCACATTGATGTGCCCTTAAAGTTACAGATAGAATTGATTCTTAAGTCTCCATTCCTCCCAAAGGCTGGGTGGTCCAAAATGCATTGTGGGAGTTTGTAGGCTCAGATGTGTTGAACTGTTTAGGAAGGATTATGAGGTGTGGCCTTATTGGAGGAGGTGTGTCACTGGAGGTGGGCTTTGAGGTTTCAAAAACCCGTGACATTTCTGTCAGAGACCCCAAATTTCAAGACAGATGGCTAATCATGGTGCCTATTCATCTAGAAAGTGTCTGCTTGGCGTCTAGATTCACTTGACACCTGTGGCTCCACCCAGCCCTTCTCATTCCACCCACTACTCTAAACCTCTATAGGCCAGGGGCTGGGCTTTGTTTCCCTTTCCTCAACTTCTCGTTCCTATATAAACTTGCCATTTTGGCCTCAGAAACACAGAGCTCCTCCTGTCTCTGCCTCCCAAGTGCTGGGATCAAAGGTGCATGCCACCACCATCCAGCTAATAAGATTTATTTGTTGTTGTTGTTTTGTTTTGCTTTGGTTTCTCAAGACAAGGTTTCTCTGTGTAAGCTTTGGCTTTCCCAGAACTCACTCTGTAGACCAGGTTAGCCTGGAAGACACTGAGATGTGCCTGCAGCAGCAAGAACAGGTATGGAAGTGAGACAAAGGAGCATGTTGTTTCTGAGTAGAGTCAGTCTTCTGGCTGCCCAGAGGCTCAGGTTAACAACTAACCCACCTTGTATGTCACCACCTGCTCGGCTCACAGGCCTGGCCTGTGACACGGAGCCACAGCTACTGCTGATGTTTACGCTGCTCAGCCTGTTGAGGAAGGAGAGCACAGGGTGTTGGTGCTACCCTCAGGCTGCAAGCATGACGGTCGTGTTCAAGGTACTGGCATCTGGCACCAAGGGCAGGGTGATGCACAGCAGCCAGGAGCTCGACCGGGTCCTGCCCCCAGACATGCTGTCCAACTGTGTGTTCATCCTGACTCTGAACAACAAGACATCCTAGATGAAAAATAGTTAATTTTCTGATTAAGCTTCCCTGAAAGACTTCTGTGTTCCATGCTGCTGCTGGAGGCCATGTTGATTTTTGTAGTCTATGATGCCACCAAAGACCCTGTTAAGGTCCATAATCAGGGCTACCACAAGAGACCACGTTGATGTTCATGGTTCGTGCTGCCGCTGGAGAACATGTTGTCGTCAGTGATCCATACTGCTACCTGGGACCAGGTTGATGTCTGTGGTCTGGGCTGCCACCAGAGACCATTGAAAGTTCACAACTGGTGCTGACTCCAGATGCTATAAGCAAGGAAGCTTCTTTTGCAGCTGTATCAATGACCGCAAACTCATGACTGAGAGTGAGAGACAATGAAAACTTCTACTGTCAGAAGAAAGTAAACTGAAGCCATTTTGGACAAAACTTCCATTTTGAATAGGGGTCAAATAAAGTTTAAGTTCCCAAGATCTCCCCAGACCTCCCTGGGTAGCTGACATCCCTGACATCCTGGTTGACAAGTTGAGACACGAATGCTAGGCAAGTTGCCTAGCCACAACTGAGTAAACCAGCCAATGAGGACAAGAAAAGTGTACCACAAGGAAACCTTCCTAGGAAAGTACCCTATTCCTGATACCTGATTGGTAAAAAATAAAGCTGTAACTTGGTACAGGTGTTTGTGGTTTTCTGTTTAAATGCTTGCTGAAATGAACATCCTGAGACACAGTCAGCTCCCTAGTCCGTCTTGCTGCCCCTGACTGGTAAGTTTTGCTGCCCAAATAAAGATCTTGTTTTGTGTGAATTCTTGTGCCTGCTTGGGTCGGTTGATTTAAAGCTTTGGACCCCAAAACACCATGAAAAAGCCCCCTCCTCACCAAAAAGAAATAGTCCAGATGGGAAGCTATTGAAGAGAGTCCTTAAAAACTATGATAAAGATTCTGAAGTGCAACTCTTTTTTTTTTTTTTTTTTTTTTTTTTTTTTTTTTTTTTTTTTTTTTTTTTTGGTTTTTCGAGACAGGGTTTCTCTGTGGCTTTGGAGCCTGTCCTGGAACTAGCTCTGTAGACCAGGCTGGTCTCGAACTCACAGAGATCCGCCTGCCTCTGCCTCCCGATTGCTGGGATTAAAGGCGTGCGCCACCATCGCCCGGCTGAAGTGCAACTCTTAACAGCTGATGGCTCCTGGCAGATTGAGAGGGGTGGAGAAGATGGGGAAGGACTCAGTTTTCTTTAAGGGACTGGTCATTGGGAGTTTGACCATGCTCAAACGAGTACATGAGCAGCACAAATTAGACTTGGTTTTGTTTGTTTGCTTCTTTATTTGTTTGTTGTGGTTGATTGCAAGGAGGGAGGATGGACCTGGAAGGAATGGGATGTGTGATCAGTGTGTATCATATGAAATCCCCAAATAATTGATAAAAATATTATGTTGGGGGGAAAATGACAGCTGGAAAAAAGGTAATCTTAATTTTCTATAGCATGTTCTATGTGATTCAACTCTTGTTTAGGAAAATAGATGTTTTTAAATAGCAACCATGTGGCTCTCCTCCATCTTGGCTAATGGCTTCATGAGGATGGTAGCAACCATGTGACTGATAACCACCTTTACTAAGTTTAAAAACAAAGTACATGTGCCAGATGGTGCTGGCACATGCCTTTAATCCCAGCACTTGGGAGACAGAAACAGACAGATTTCCAAGCTCAAGGCCAGCCTGGTCTACAAGGTGTGTTCCAGGACAGTCAGGGCTATGCAGAGAAACCCTATGTAGAAAAAAAAATCAGAACGTTCCCAGTCTTTGTATGGACTGTACTTATGGTTCAAAGTTTTATTTTGATGCTAAAAATCTTCAGTTCAGATTTTTAAGACAAACTTAGTATGGATAAAAATCCTAATCTTATGGAAGCTACTAACTTTTAAATTCCTAAAGATATTTAAAATAAAATTATTTAATGTTCTCAGAACCATGCTCATAGTCATGATAAGTACAAATGTAATTCATTTACAATGATAAGCTTTACTTAGCCTCCGTTTCATGTTTACGGTTAAGCCTAAAGCAAGTAACTTTAAAAAATAAGTAAAGTTTTTTTGCTCTTGTACACTGTAAAGATTTGTCACTCATATTGATTTAATAAAATGCTGATTGACCAGTAGTCAGGCAGGAAGCATAGGCAGGGCAAGCAGATTAGGAGAACTCAGGGAAGAGAAAAAGCTTAGAATTATGGATAAATTTAAGTTATAAGAGCTAGTTAGTAATAAGCCTGAGCAATAGGCCAAATAGTTTATAATTAATACAAGCCACTGTGTGTCTATTTGGGACTGAATGGCCACAGGACTGGGAGGGACAGAAACTTCTGTCTACATCACTGCCTATTTCTGAAGTTAGTATCTCTGTCTCTCCCTCACTGTCTCTAACTTCTGTGCCTGTCTATCTATCTCTCTCTCTGTTCCTCCCTCCTTCTTACCCCCCCCCTTGCCTTGGTATACTTCCACACTGCAATTACCAGGACCATGGGCCTGGAACTTTCAAATATACATCCAAGGTAAAAATTTTCCCCTAAACTCCTTTTTTTTAAAAAAAAAAATATTTATTTATTATGTATACAATATTCTGTCTGTTTGTATGCCTGCAAACAGAAGAGGGCACCAGACCCCATTACAGATGGTTGTGAGCCACCATGTGGTTGCTAGGAATTGAACTCAGGACCTTTGGAAGAGCAAGCAATGCTCTTAACCACTGAGCCATCTCTCCAGCCCTCCCCTAAACTCCTTAACTTTACAATCTATTCCTATTCTATGTCTGTCCCAGCAAATTCCAATTAACAGCAGACTCAAAACTGCTCCAAAACTGCCTGTGATGTACCAGCCCCAGATGTTCCTTCAGAACTTGCCTCCCAGAATGCTCCAAAGCAGCCTACACTTCACTAGCCTCAGATAGCCCTGTAAAACCTGGGCAACACGTGAAAAAAAAAAAAAAGCCCTCATCTTGAACTCCTTTCTCGCTTCCCGGTCTTTGACCAATATTCCAATCTTCCTGGGCCACTGACAATGATTCCCTAATTTCAGGTAAGAAGCAGTTACAGAAGAGATTATATCACCCCTTATCATCAACAAATGTCAGGTCCTGAAGAAACTCATTATGAATGACTAACTATGGCGGCTATTAGCATACCAACGTGTCTGCTTGACCCAAGTTCATTCAGTACCTGTGGCTTTTTTCAGTTCTTCTCATCCCACCCCCTAACCTAAATCTCTCCAGCTTAGGGGCTTTGCTTCCCTCTCCCATCTTCCCTTCCCTATAGAAACATACATTTAAGCTATGCACTCTCTTGTTTTTTTACTCTTAGTCACCTTTCTTCCCCCCCCCCCACGCCATGGCCTAGTTCAGTCTGCTGGCCATGTTCAGCCTACTGCTTTCTCTCCCTGTGCTGTACTCTCTCAGATCTACAATAAAAGCCTTCTCAGCCATACCTAAGACCAGTCATTCCTCACTCATTTCCATTCAATTCTCAGTTATGTGCACTCTCTCTCTCCTCTCTCTGCCTCCCGATTGTTGTCTCTCAACATGTAAACTCTTGACTATGGCTCTAGTGCCATGCCTGCCTGTCTGCTTCCAAGCTCCGTCCTATGAAATTGTAAGCAACTCAATTAAATGTTTTCTTTTATATTCCCTCATTGTGTGTCTTCACAGCAATGGAAAAATAACTAAGACAGCCATCATCACAGATTTAGCATGCCCCCTAAAATTCTACCAAAAGCGCATGTGCATGCCCTGTTCAAGAGAGAAGTTGACCCAGTTTGTTTAGTAGGCGTCCTATGGCAGAATGGGGATGGGGGCACAAATATATGTTATAATATTGGTGTCATTTCTAATGGTATAAGTCTTGGTTCCCCACAGGAGAAGGAGGAAGGCATCAAAACTGATAGGAATAAATTAGTTTAGTCTCGTTAATGGTAAAATAGCCTCAGTGGTCCTGATAAGGAGTTAGAATGCTAACAGAGCCTGATTAAAGTAAATTAGATTTTTTGTGTGTTTTAGTGCATTTTGGTAGGATTAACACCAAGGGATTAGTCTACACTGAGAAGGGAAGAACAGAAACACAACAACTAAAAGGTGACAGTGAATACAGTGAGGAGATTAGAGAAAGTCATGAGTAAATGTGTATGCTCACATGGGTATAGCATGCTGAGGACACCCAAGCCCTCAGAACCATGGAACAATGAATAAAGCCATTATCTATATGGGACACACTCAAGAGAAATAGCAATGTTTTTCTTGGGAGTCAGAGTATGAGAGTTTACGGGTGATTTACCAGTGTATGCAAAGATTAGTAACTGAATCTTCCTCCTCGGGGTGTTTATAGCCTAAGACTGCTTGCATATAGAGACCTATTGAGACAATTAACCCCTCCCAGGGTTAATTAATCCAGGTAAGTCTACTTAAGGGGTATCAATGATTTATTAAAATATAAAAGGGGGAAATACACTCACGAATACAGGATATGGTAAATCCAGTTGCAGAGTCCTTGGAAAGCAGGGGACCCATCAAAGGCTGCTTCATACCACCTGACTCAGTCTCTACCACTTAGGAGAGAGAGCGACCCTCTCCCTCTTTCCTCTTAAGAGGTCACATTGTAGACTAGGAGCAGCACCTCTATCAGGCCAAATAGCCCAAGGCCATGGGCAGAGCGAATACCCATTACACCTCCCTCTCTGCTGTACCAAATAAACAATCTGAAGTTCCAGGTTATGGTGGTAGTGTAGCAGCATTAGAGAATTCCACCCAATCCCAACTCACTGTATGGGTCCTTTCTTCATTGCCCTTTGCCAGGGCTCCAGGACCCGAACTGCTCAAGATTTGGTAAATACAAAAGTATACAAAAGCAGGCTAGGGACGTCCCTGGAGGAAAGGTCAGGATGACACATCAAAGGATACCTGTTTGTCTTTCTAATACCGTTAGTCTGGTCAGCTACGTTCTGTGTTTCCCATCAGTTTCAGTCAGTTTCTGTAGGGGTCTTTTGTCAGTGGGTGCCCTCTTGGCTCAAGTATAGTGTGTTCAGCCTCTCTCAGCAGTGTACAATGTTGTCTTGATGGTGAGCAGAATTGAGTTTCTCTTCTCTCCAAGTGGCATTAGCTTGTCTAGCATCTCGCTAATTCAGGATGTCCTTCTGTACACTGTGAATATGTGTCGTTTTTATTGGTTGATGAATAAAGCTCCTTTGTCCTATAGCAGGGCAGAATATAGCTAGGTGGAAAAGGCAAACTGAATACATGGAGAAAGAAGGTGGAGTAAGGGAGATGCCAGCAACCATCAGAGAAGCAAGATGTGAGGTAACAAGCCACAAACCTCGTGGTAAAATATAAAATAATAAAAAATTGGTTAATATTAAAGTAAGAGCTACTTAGTAATAAGCCTGATGCATCAGTCAAACTTTTATAATTAATATAAGCCTCTAAGTGTTTATTCAGGAACTGGCGGGTGGGAGAGAAACCTCCAGTTACACCTGGCAGTCTATCCGTTTGATCCCCCATTTCCATGATCCTACTAGGTATCCAGGAAGGTCAAAATTAAAAAGAAAATAATTGGGAAAAGAGGATCAGGACATGTGACTAAATGTTTGTGATGTTAGAAATTCTAGGGATGTAATGACCCCCTGAAGGTTCAAGGGCACCAGAAAGTTTGATAGGTGCTGCTATTTTGGTTTATGCCGTGTAGTGATTTAACCAAGACAGTAGTAAAGACATATAGTTATTGACATATATTTTGTTTTGATTTTTCAAGACTGGGTTTCTCTGTGTAGCCCTGGCTGTCCTGGAACTCACTCTGTAGACCAGGCTGGCCTCAGACTCAGAGATCCACCTGCCTCTGCCTCCTGAGTGCTGGGATGAAAGGCGTGTGGCTCCACTGCCCATCTGGTTATTGACATCTTAATGATTTCACAAAGCAAAATGGTGAGCAAACTGTATAGCTGTCTCCGTCTTGATGATGTCACCAGACAAGATGTCAACAAAGGAAAATGGTTACCTTTTGCTTTTGGTTACTCTTTGCTTATGGTGAACTCAGCTCTATGATAAAAATGAGCCTCTTCTCTATCAGGACACAAGTCCCTGGGAGATCCATGCATCTTGTTGATTAAATATGCACAGTTATTCCCTTTTCTTTAAAAAGAAAAAAGACGCTGAGTTAAGTTAGAATGGAGATAGTGCCTATAACTTAGGCAAATAGGCCTGAAAAGTAAAGAAACAGGGAAAAAAGTTCATGGTTTCAAACCAAGAAAGATGAGTTCATATGTCTTACCACAAATTTTAGTTGTGAAATCCAAGCAGTGTATATGGATCCTGTTTTGACTGCCCCTCAGCTCCTGGAAACAAACTATTGCTGAGAAAGGGAACTCAGGAAAGCCGAAGGAATGGGAGAGCTGGATGGTGGTGGAACATACCAACATAGTGCCAGCAGAACTACACAGAGAGACCTTGGCTCAAAAAACCAAAAAAAGGAAAGAAAGAAGGAAAAAAAAGGAAGGGAGGGAGGGAGGGAGGAAGGAAGGGAAAGAAAAGAAGGAAGGAAGGGAGAGAGAGAGAGAGAAGAAAGAAAGCAAGAAAGAAAGAAAGAAAGAAAAAAGGAAAAGAGAAAGAAAAAGAGAAAAAGAAAGAGGGAGATGTATCTACCACCCATAGGTGGCGCTGTTGCTGCTCTGGCAGCACGTGTATAAACTGGGAAGGAGGCCAATGGTTACATTGGCACCATTTTGTCCCACCTGAGAGAGATGAGTTGAAATCAGATGGCTCTGTGAATACTGAACAGGGTGGGGAAGCCTCCGGGCCTGCCAGAGGAGGTGCTTACTCCCTGTCTAGGAGAATAGCTCTTTCTACCTAAATTGTTTCTCATTTTGATTTTGTGAGAGTTAAACTATCAGTAAGTATCTCAACCCCTATTACCCCAGAATGGAGGTTTCTTGCCCTCTGATTTTCAGTCTATCTCCAATCAGTTCCCTCGTGAGACAGTGCTTCTTAGCAATGGGTTTATCAGAAGTCACCAAGAATACCTCCAGAGCTCTGGGTCAGGACTACACATTGGCTCTGTGACCGTGACACTTTTTCACTAGAGTAACTTGCCACTCTTTGTCTTTACTACCTGGTCTCCGTGGTATCTTCTTGGCCCTTCCCACATTGCCAAGAAACTTTCTATCCTGGGATCCTTTCCAAGCTCCCAGATTGTTATAAAGAATAAATAATCTGGGGGCTGGAGAGATGGCTCAGAGGTTAAGAGCATTGCCTACTCTTCCAAAGGTCCTGAGTTCAATTCCCAGAAACCACATGGTGGCTCACAACCATCTGTAATGAGGTCTGGTGCCCTCTTCTGGCCTGCAGGCATACACACAGACAGAATGTTGTATACATAATAAATAAATAAATATTTTTTAAAAAAAGAATAAATAATCTTAGTGTCTCTCAAAGGAGCCCATGAACAAGGCAAACGTAACCCAGCAGGGTCATCTCTGTGCACCAGGGCCACGCCAGGCTAATGAGCGCTGTAAGAATCATCGAATATGAGTCTCTTCTATAAAACTCGTGTTTAGAACAAGAAATTAAAAATCTTTATTTCGCCTACTTTGTAAGACTTTATGAAAATGTTTTGATTCTCCCCACCCAGCAAACCTTTGCTTACACAAAGGGGCACTGCTCCATTCTAGGAATTTGGTGACCTGGAACAGTGACCTTTTTCTCCCAGGAGCAGCGATCCCTTTCCCCTTTCTCCATTTCCTGGGCACCAGTTCTTTCCAGGCTAGCCAACTGAATAAACCTGTAAGTTCCAACTCCAGCCAATGGAGGGAGAAGAGACACAACCATCACCTAAGTTAGAATAAAAGTCAAATGGACCTCCCGATTCCTGTCCTGATGTGTGTTTACTCTCTCTGAATGCACCCTCTTGATCAGGAGTAAAGTCTGCGTTGTCCAGACTTTACTCTTTACTTCAGTTAGAATGGCAGTCTCTCTCTTTGTGACCCAGAACTTATTTCTAAAAAGCACACACAGTCAAGATGGCTGGTGTCTTCCATCCCTAACATAGGTGCTGACTATGTCTCATCCCATAAACTGGAAGAGAGAAACTACATGTCTAATTTGACATGACTGGCTAATCAGTGTGACAGAGGAGGAGACTCAAGCAATGTGTGTCTCTGTCAAGCTAACAGCCAAGGAAGGATTTAAAAAAAGGCTTCTCATAAATATCATTGCCATTTAGAGATGTACATTAAGAAAATGACATCTTGCCACACCAATCAGAAGGGATAAAATTAAAAACAATTGCTCTTGTGGCCAAGGATGTCAGCATGTTGCTGATGGGGTATGACAGTGTGTTGTCATGGAAAACTGACAACCCCTTCTTGAACATACACTTACTACATGGTCAGTAACCATGTCCTAAAAGAATGAAAACTGCCAGGCTGTGGTGGTGCACACTTTTAATCCCAGCACTTGGGAGGCAGGCAGATCTTAGTGAGTTTGAGCCTGGTCTATAAAGTGAGTTCCAGGACAACCAGGGCTACATAGAGAAACCCTGTCTTGAAAAAACAAAACAAAAATTAAAAAAAAGAAAAGAAAGAAAATTTACTTCCCACAAACCCCTGCATGGTGTTTATAGCAGTTTTATTTGTATGAACCTAAACCTGAAGACATTCACAGTGTCTTTGATTGGGGCAATCACCAGAGATCGTCATAGCATGAAAGTGAAGCATTCATCCGTATCTGCTATGATTTGAATGCTGCCTTGTACCAAACATCCCTGAAATGTTAGACAACGGAAGTGGAGTAGATGGTGGGGAAGGGATGGTGGCAGGGGAGGGAAGAGCACCCTTCATGGTGGCAGAACCATGTTTCTCAATTCACTTAGCACAAGTGAAGCCTGCTCTTAAACCTTCCTGAGAATGGAGGAGGTTTCATAGCAGAAGCTTACAGCCAGGCTCTCCAATCCCTAGGTAGGAATCCACGACGGTGATGGGGAATGGAAAGTTACTCTGATAAATACTCAGTTTGAAGTAAACTTACTTCTGAGGTGAGGGATCCTGGTACCAGGAAATCTGTTAAATACAGACTCTGAGTAGGGTGCTATCAGTATCTGTGAAAGGGGGAAAGTTACTGCAAAATACCGGGAACGAAGCAAAGAGGTTCTAACATTACCTCTTACAGCGTTCTCCTGTATGAAGAGGTGACATAAAGCATATTGATGTCACATCAGTTTCTGGGTCTTAACTGAACTCTGCAAGATTTGCCACCGTGGGGTCCATAGCTCAGCAAGCATCTGAGGAGCTGTCTGATTCAACCAGTTTGACTTCTACCCTTCTCTCTACAATGAGGTTGTTTGTAGGGTGGGATTATACGGCCCATATTCCCACTTTTATGGCAATCAGAATCTGAGCAACCTGGCAAGGCACAATTTGCACCTACCACACAGAAGGTGGTCGCCTAGCCTTTTGGTAGTGAGACAACCTAACATCCTAAACAAGCGGTCAGAATGCTAATGTCGTTCTGATCCTTCTATTGTAATTTAGAAAGTAGCCTGGGGAAGAGGTGTTTTTCAGTCTACGTGACAAAATAGGCATAGATAGGAAGACTGGGACCTAAGTCATTCTCCCTGGTACCTAGGAAACAGAATGAACTTCCCTCTTAGTTTACATTTTGATATAAAAGCTATTTGAATAATAAACGAGGATGAATTTTAGGGTGTGAATCTAGGATTTCGTGAAGGATCCCTGAAACTCTCTCCCAATATAGTCGTGTGAACTGTGCCTCAATTATTCCCACACCTCCACTCTGGTACGAGAAGTGATTTTTGTCGGAGCTGGTCCCCAACAGTTGTTCAGACAGAATTTATAGTCTTGGAATATATACCACATCGAAGAGAGGGACAGGCAAGGCTGGAGAGAGGGTTCAAGGATTAAGAGCATGGACAGCTCTTCTAGAGGACCAGACTTTGATTCCTAGTATAGTCCTAGTATAGCAGTGGCTCACAACTGCTCAAAATTTCAGCTCCAGGGGATCTAAAGTCTCTGGCCTCCTTGAGCACCTGAGCTCATGTGCACATCACATACACAGGCTCACATGATAAAAATAACATGAGAACCTTTAAAAAGAAGGACATCCAAGGCAGACCTCCTGACAACTCAATGAACTCTTCTGGATGCTGCATAAGTGCCCCAGCTGAGTGACCGGCCAGTTTGACAGTTTTCTTGGGGGTCCTTGGAGACAGCAGCAAGCTCACTGTGTTGTGTCATATCAGGAAGGGAGGTCCCTGGGGTAGGCATGCCCAGGCTTGCTGGCTCTGTGTATCTCACAAGGAAACAATTATCCTCATGTTGTTCCCAGAGGCTTGTTCTTCCTGGTCCTCACTGAATCCTAGATCCTGTTTCCAGGACAAGGTTGTGTAGCTTCCTGGGAAGGTGCCTCAGGGTTGACCTAGTAGGCTGAAGCTGATGGTACCTAGGGCCCTATAGAGCACAAGGAGCCCTTGGCCCATCCCTAGCACTTCCCAACTATATGCAAGTCTGAAGCACCTTGTCCACCCCTGCCCCCCTCACCAGCAAAGCTCAGAAGCCCCACCACACACATGGGAGGAATGAACAGGTAAGAATCCTCAGTGTCTTTCCCAAACAGCTGGAGCTGAGGGAGGCTCAGTTAACAGGCTACATAATCCATGTAACAGAAGGAGGCCCTAATTGCTGTGTTTACCTTCCACCTTCTCTAACCAGGCCCTAGGCTGGTGGCTATACACTTGAACATCTTGTGTGGAATCCTTTGAGGGAGGACACAGAAGGAAGCAGGCTAAGAGGGCTGAGATAACTAACAAGCCCTCCTCCTGCAGTCCAGACTGTCCTACAAACTACATATGCCACCAATTGGTAACCAGCAGGGCTAGGTGGGGGTGAGAGCATCTCTAAATGGCACCTGCTTTGCAGATAGGGATAAGGGATACACCTCAGCCTCAGCCAGAGCTGAGTGGACTTGAGATAGATACAGTCTTTCTGAATAGATGCTGTGTGTTACAAATAAGATAGACTGTACAAGACGGATAATTAGCACAGGTCTGGGAGGGAAGGGATTTGGGGCACTGTATAAAAGGGGGTGTCAGCCTTATAGCCACTCTTTTTAGGCTCCATGAATTCCACTAACCCTCAAGGCCAACCAAAACAATCAGCATGACTAGCACCTCAGAGCTAGAGGAGCTTGGTCATACATACGTGTCTCCGCTCCCATGAGAGTTGGCACAGTTGTTGTCAGCAAGGCTCAGCTGCCACTGGATGGCCTCACTCTCATGGTGGGTTGAGAGGAGTGCTCATGGTTGCCTCTGGACTCCACTGGTTAGAGACAGGACTCTGCTCATCCAGCTTTTGCTATGGGGCCTACACAGGGCCTATCCTTCTCTTCGGCTTCAGGTGGGCTTTGCATCCCAGTTAGAAACAGGCCATGGGGCAGAAGTCAGAACATCTGGGAGCAATGGATTCCTGAGCTGCCCTGCAGGTGGCATCCCTCTCCAGCAGCTGTCCACCAAGACTAGGCCAACACTGTCAGTTACGTTGCTGTTCCAGTGTTACCCACTTGGAGTAAAGAAAAAATGGCAGATTTCCAGGAGGTTCTTAGGGTCTGAACATTGACCCCACCCACCCTCTACAACAAAAGAACATGGAGGTACCTGAGGGTTGGTGCCAAGGCTGTCTCAACCCCTGGGCCAAGTTGGCTTTGGAGGAAAAGCAGAAAGGGAACCTGTCACGGTTTCTTCTTATCTTCTTCTTTCAGAACACCAGTGATGTGGGATTCCCGTCTGTATGCTGTGAATATGTTTTATTACCAATAGTTAGTAAAGAAGTTGTTTTGGTTTATGGCAGGGCAGAATATAGCAAGGCGGGAAATGAAAGCAGAAATACAGGAGGAAAGAAGGCGGAGTCAGAGAGACACCTTGTAGCTGCCCGAGAAGCAAGATGTGAGGTAACAACCCACGAGCCTTGTGGTAGAATATAAAATAATAGAAATGGATTGATTTAAGATATAAGAGCTGGCTAGGAATACGCCTGAGCCATTGACCAGACAGTATTGTAATCAATATAGTTTCTGTGCGATTATTCAGGTCTGGGCAGCTGGGAAGCTAAAGCTCAATCTCCATTCACACACCAGCTCATACAGACTCAAATTATGGCTTCCTAGCATCCCCAAACCTTATCAGCCTCCCAGAGCACAACCTCCAGACTTCTGGAGTCACATTTACCTCTTCTTATTGTTCATACAATACACTGCTGAGTGTGTTGGTGCGTGCCTATAATCTAGCACTTGGGAGACAAAGGCAGGGTCTGGAATTCAAGTTTGTCATCAACTACAAAGGGAGTTCCACACAAGAGTTCCAGTCACAAATGAAAACAAGGCATAGAAACGCATTCCTTTAATCCTAGTACTCTGGAGGCAGAGATAGGGGAATCTCTGTGAGTTCCAGGAAAACCAAGGCCACCTAGTGAGCATGCCAGCTCAAAAGACAAAACAAAACAAAATTCTACAATGTTCAAAGGAGGAGACTTCTTTAGTGCCTGCAGGGCTTTTCTGAGAGCACAAGGAGGCTCTGCTCTGCCCTCAAGAACTCAAATCAGGCCAGCCAGTGGTGGCACACGTCTTTAATCCCAGCACTCCTGAGGCAGAGACAGGCGGTGAACACTTTGTGTATCGTGATCGTTCTTTACCCCACCCCCACTCCAGACCTGAAAGTCCTGTTTTTTCTGTGACTTATGCAGGCCGTCCATCACTGATGTGTGTCACTCTGAAATATATAGATGGCTTGTGTTTGCTGTAATATAAGCTAGTGGTGTCACCGGGTTTTGGTGCTGAGAGGATGTGATTTAAATTAAATAAGTCATAAATATATTAAATAAATGTAAAACTTTTATAAAAATTAAGTGAAATTATTTGAAAAGATCAAGTGAAAGCAGGCTTGGTGGCACACACCTTTAATTCCAGCATTCAAGAGGCAGAGGCAGGTAGATTTTTGTGAGTTTGAGGTCACCCTGGTCTACATAGTGAGTTCCAGTACAGCCAGAGCTATGTCTCAAAAAAATGAATAAATAAATACATAAATAAAAAGAAAGAAAAGGCTAGATGAAGATAACAAGTGCCACAATTTGAAACAGTACTGGTGGGTGCATGGGCCTCCCGTATCTTCCCTGTAGTCTCCCCAGGATCCACAACAGTGGGTACGTGCTGTACATTTGTATATTTAAGTTAAAACAAAATGTGAACCTTTTCAAAAGCCCTCTGACTTTATACTATTAACCAAACAACTGTTAGTCCATCAGCAAACACAGACAAACCCATAAATAGGATGATTGGCTTCCAGGAAAATAGCCAAAGTAAGCAAAGCTGGTGGGCCAGGACCCTGATCAGCAGCTGTCCTAAATCCAGAACAGTCAATTATGGCAGCACCCCTAGGTTTTCCTTCCCCACACCCTCACATCTACCCAGAGGCCCCCTAAATACACTTGATGGTTTGCTTTTGGACAAACACAAAAGCAACAGGCAGGCAGCACATACAAGATTGGGTGATGGAAATCCTGCAGCTTCATCTTGGGATGTGTGTGTGCGTGTTACTAGAGATTGAACTGGGGCTTCAGGCAATCACTCTACCATTAAAGAATAACTTCATCATAATGTTTTGTTTTCTGATTACATTTATTGATTGATTGGTTAGTTGTGTACTTATGCACACATGTGCATGTGCACCAGCATGGCTTATTAGTAGGGGAGAACTTACAGGAGTTGGTTCACTCCTTATACCATGTGAGTCCTGAGAATTGAACTCAGGTCATCAGGTCTGGTGAGGTAAGCACCTTTACTCCACTAAGCCACCTCACTGATCCCCCACCCTGTGTTTGCCTTCTATTTTGGTAGATATTAAACATTTGATTCTCCTGCCTCAGTCTCCCAAGTAATTGGGATTACAGGCCTGTACCACCAGTCTTAGCTATATCGGGTATTGTTTTTCTAGGATGGCTTTCTCTGAATAGCCAGTCCTTACAGGTAGGCCAGCAGTAAGGTCCAGGCAGCCAGATGTTATCATGTTTATAATCCCAACCCTTGGGAAGTGGAAGAAGGAAGATCAGGAGGTCAAGTCCAGCCTTAGCTACAAAGCAAGTTCCAGATCAGCCTAACCTAAGTAAGAGCCTGTCTTTAAACAACAACAACAACAACAAAAATCCATGAAAGGAACATGTTTGAAGACCTACTACCATTGACTTTTGGGATTATGACAACCCTGTCCCCATATAGTCCAGTTACATTGGCTCCACGGGTTCATAAGTTATAGAACAGAAATGATAACTATATGTTTCCAGCTATTAGGCTTAGAGATACTTGTTATACAGCAGTAGCTGATGAAGGAGCCCATGTGAATTTAGGGTAAAGGGACTAATATGGCTTCTGTCCCATGAACCTTTCCCCCTGGTTTACCTTGGTGATCTCTGATGTCTACGATGGCCTCCCATGCACCCTGCATTTCTCAAGGTTCCCCTGGCCTTCATCTTTCCTTTGGGGACTCACGGATCTGGGTTCTGTGTCCAGACAGATTGGTTCTGCCTTCTGGAGTCTTTGTGCCTGGTGTCAGGAACATAAGCTATTTCAAAGCCCAGAGAAGTGCAAGTTAGGTCAGCTTTCTACCATGCTGCCTCAGCCCTGAGCCTCTGTGGTGCTGCCACAGAACCCTTCAACTTTAGGCCCATTTAATAGCAACCCTGAGCACCAAGTCCCACCCTGTGCAAATATTTATTTGGCAAATAATGGCTCACCAGGATGAAGGCCACAGCCAGAGCAGCACAGAAGTTAACTAGTGCCAGACTGTACCAGGAAGGGTTTGTGAGCAGGAAGGAGAAGGAAGCGGAAGACGGCAAGGAGAGGGTGTCTGAGCTCTCTCAGCCACAGAGCGAGCTGAGATGGGCCTCGGTGTTGTAGGGATATGAAGCAAAGATGTCTCTTTGTACAAAGGACATGGGAACCCCAGGTTCTAGAGGTTGAGCTGGTGGCTCAGACCAGCACAGGATAGATCCCAAGGTCCCTTTCATCTGCCAGCCTGGTCTCTGTGTTCTGATGGGGAGATAATGGGAGGATAGACCATTAAGGAGCTCAGAATGGTACTGTCAGTGTGTGAGGGCTATGATGTGGAAAGATGCCTGAGGGTAGCTTGCAGGAACATAGGTGGGGAGCCTTGGCTCAGAGTTATCAGGCACTAGAAGTTCCTTTTTTATTATTTTTATTTATTAATTATGTTTTTACAATCCAACTGCTGTTTCCCATCCTTCCTCTCCTCCCAGTTACTCCACCCACTTCCCCTCTGCCCCACCAACCAGTTTGTGGTAACTGTAGGAGCTCAGTCTATCGGCTCCCTTCAGAAGTAGATCCTGTGGCCGGGCATTAGAGCATACTCATGTAAGCCCCACGCTCAGGGGGCAGTGGCAGCAGGATTGAGGCAAGTTCAAATTCAGCCTGGTCTACATAGGGAGTTCCAGGCCAGACAGAGATGCGCTGTGAGAGATTGTCTCAACCTCCATTCCCTAATCCTTCCAACCTCCACCCTACCCCCTGCCAAAAGTGAACCCTAGAATTTGGAATACTGTGAAATGTGATGTGTCTACCTCAGACTTTCCTGCAGGTCTTAAAGGGTCTGTAGTAATCAAGACAAATCCTTAAAGTGTGCTGAAGTCAGGAAGGGGACTTCCTCTGAGCACATCTGAGTACCCATTCTCTGACCCCAGAGGAGTGACTAGTGGAACCGGGCCATCACGTGTAGTGTTTTTAGACACTCTGGGGCTGTCTGGAATGATTAATATTCAGCTTTGGCAAGAGCCTGAATTTAATAAAAATTGGTGTCTCTTCCTCTCCCCTGCATTTCCCAGGGGCAAGAAGTCAACCAAGCCTGAGACTCAAAATACCCTTGGTTCATGCTCTGACCTTGAGCCCACCCTTGACGGTCTAGAAATCTGGATAGCACAGTTTAGGAGGGGGTTGAGACCTATCAGGGTATACAGCCTGAGGCAGTGGACACTAGCTCCAATCTGACCCAAGCTCTTCCCAAAATCAGAAGGAAGCATAACTCCAGATATGGAGGGACCTATTTCCAACAATGGTCTCTCCCTGATAGAGAAACCCCCAATTCACTGGTGCTAATGGGAAGTATATCCGCTTTCTGGTAAGCAAGAATCTGTCTACAGGTATTCCTGGCTTCTTAAGCACATGCAGTTCCAAGACACCTACTGTCAGTTTGGGGATGTGGGAGAGCAGAATACTGGCCACCCTCCCTGCAAAATTTATTAGGTAGACATTGAGCACTGCTGTGCAGCTAAAATAGCCCTTTACTGCCCTGAGTTCAGAGAAAACGGCAGCAGTCGAAGGGACTTCTGCTTGAAAACCAAGGAGAAACACCATAGAGGTATAGGTGTGGCCATCATCAGCTCCGAAAGTTGGGCTATGACCTTATCCTTGGATTTCTTGGATATCTTGGAAATGGGATGAGGTATTTACCCAGAAGCCAACATAAGCAAACTTTCACCCAGAGGTTAAACAGTCTCGTAAATATGTTAACAGGATAGTGGGAGAATCTGCCCAACTTGAATATGAAGAGTAGAAGGGAATATTTAACCCTATATTTATTTCTGCCAATACACAGAACAAGGTTGGCAGGGAACCTACAGACGAATCCCTTTCACTCCAGGGAGAGAAGCAGCTACCCCATAAACCCTGTAGTTTTTTTGAAATTTCAGAAACTCAGAGTGCCTTACAGGCCTTGAGGCCTTCTCCAACCTGCCAGCCTATGCTTTGTGCCTGAGCCTCACACTTTGGTGCTTAGCTGCTAAACTTGTAAGTGGGCTGGGGCCTCATGGAGAGAGACACCTGGTGGTGGCTGACTTGGGGCCTTTGGATTCAGCCGGTTCAGACCTCTGGTTGATCCTAACTTCCCAGCACATCATACAACCTGAGTCAAAAGTCAGACAGCATCCTCTGCAAAGGACAAGAGTTAGACTTGGCCAAGCAGCTTCTGGCCTTAGTGGTCTCCTTTGTTGTTATTGTTGCTATTGTTTTTTGAGATAAGGTCTTTCTGTTTAGCCTTAGCTGTCCTGGAACTAATTATGTAGACCAAATTGGCCTGGAACTCACAGAGATCCACCTGCTTCTGCTTTCTGAGTGCTGGGATTAAAGGTGTGCATCACTTGTCCAGTTCCTGGGAGTCTTATTTATGAGAGGCTGGTGGAGTGCATCAAAGAGACATGGCTGCATATATGCACCAAGCTCGCATCTATACACAGGCACACGTATGTGTTCATAAGCAAACATATGATGTGGGATTCCCCTCTATATGCTGTGTGAATGTCTTATTACCATTGGTTAATAAAGAAGCTGTTTCAGCAATGGCTTAGAGTAAAGCCAGGCAGGAAATCTGAACAGAGATATATAGAGAGAGTAGGCGGAGTCAAAGAGACGCCATGTAGCTGCCGAAGGAGGACATGCTGGAACCTTACTGGTAGGCCACAGCCTCATGGCAATACACAGATTAATAGACATGAGCTAATTTAAGATATAAGAGTTAGTTAATTGAGCGGCCAGGAAACGAATGAACAGCCTCTGCTTACAAACATAGACTCATGCACATATATATACGTATGTACACCTAACACACACATTGACACAGACAAGCATGTACACAGATACACATAGACACATAGGTATACATGTGTAGATAGACACTTAGGCACACACTGGTATAAATGTGTGCACACACATGACTAGTGCATTCACCTTTATAGCACCCTCCCCTGCTGTTTTCATGGGTTCTTGCTGCCACACATGTGGGTGTCTGTCCAACCTCAGCATCCTCTAGGGCTGAAGACACCTCCCAGGTGATGCTGCCTCTTTTGACTGTTTGTCAACAGAGGGATGGTCCCAGCTACACAGGACAGAGAGCTGGGCCTACATCTACCAGTACCCAATCCCCATTCTGTTCTTTGGCTCGGGACAATACATGACCAGTCCAGGACACAGTTGGCACTGCTATACCAAGTGGAAGGACAGTCGTCCTTAGAGACACGGTCTGTCTTTGGCCTTCTTTGACCTCCCTGCTGGCTGGCTATGCTCAGACACTCCCTAGAACAGCACAGCTTCTCTATAACCCTGTTTGCTGACCCTCCTTCTTGTTCCTTCCAGAGCTGGGCAGTTCATCCTCCCAGATCTTATCCTAGCTCTTTTAACAAGGTCCAGCTTCTCTCCCTAGATTGGTACTTGCCCTTTGGTGTAACACCAATATACCTAATACCAACCTGCTTCTGGAATTAGCAACCAGCCCCTAATGGTATTTATGCCAGGGATAGGCCCCCTCTGTCCTTCCCTCTCCCAGAGCTCAGCAGCATTCATAAGGAGATACAGGTTTGTGAACTGGGTGGTAACATACATTCATTCCATTTGCTTCATAGTTTTTGGTTTTTTTTTTCTGATTTTTCAAGACAGGGTTTCTCTGTGTAGCCCTGGCTCTCCTAAAACTTGCTTTCTGCATCAGGATGGCCTAGAACTCACAGAGATCCACCTGTCTCTGCCTCCTGAGTCCTGGAATTAAAGGTGTGTGCCACCACCCACCACCTGGCTGGTTTATGCTTTTTATCTGTCTGCCATGGTAGCACATGGGCACCAGGAAGTAATTTTTCTTCACAAATTAACCTTGCAGCTGCTTCTCTCTATTTGTGCTAGTGTCCCAAAGTCCAGCTTTCTAGAGGAGCTCACCAGGCAGGAACTTTCGATGAGCCTCTGAGTTCCAAAATATTTAAATTCTTTAGATATTTTATGGATCACATAAACAGAGTTTTCCTCATGTTTCCTGCTGGAGCTATGTTTCTTTCCCCTGGGTAATCGTTGTTTTTCTGAAAAGCTACCTTTCTTCACACACTCAGATTCTCATTTCTGAGACTGATATAAGCATTTTGTTTGTTTGTCTGTCTGTCTGTTTGTTTGAGATGAGATCTCACTATGTAGCCCTGGCTGTCTGGAAACCCACTATGTAGACCAGGCTGGCTTCAAACTCACAAGAGATCTGCTTGCCTCTGCTTCACCAGTTCTGAGACTGAAGGTGTGTGCTACTACGCCTAGCTGCTGTAAGCATTTTATTTTATTTATTCATTCGTTTGTTTGTTTGTTTATTGGTTTTTTTGAGACAGGGTTTCTCTGTGTAGCCCTGGCTGTCCTGGAACTCACTCTGTAGATCAGATTGGCCTCGAACTCAGAAATTTGCCTGCCTCTGCCTCCCAAGTGCTCCTAAGTGCGTGTGTCATCACTGACCGGCAGCATTTTAAAGTATTGTCTTTTATTTAATTATATGTGCATGTACATGTTTGTGCCAATGTGTATGCATGTAGTGTGTGTGTACCCCAACACTCATATGGCTGTCAGAGGACAATCTCAGGAGTCAGGTCTCTCTTTCCATCATGTATGTTAGTATTCAGGCATCTGCACTGGCCTGCCCCTGGGGTCCTGACAGGATGCGTCCTCATCTGTAGTCACTAAGAGCACCTCCTGTGCACATTTGCTATGTTCCCTTGTAAAAGGTGGACCTTGCCCACCTCCCTCCTCTCTCTCTCTCTTTCTCTTACACCACTCTTGTTTCCTGGGACTTGTCTTTGCCCCTTCTCTCTCCTCTTCCAATAAACCTCCTATGTGAGTCTTGTTGCGTTGTGTAACTTCTCTTCACAGAGTTTTTTAAATCACAGCAATATGGGCCCTGTGACTGATTCCAGTCCTCAGGTTTGGGCTGCAGGTGCCTTTATAGGCTGAGCCGTTTTAAAGAGCCAATAGACTCTCATTTCACAAATAGTATCTCCCATGGTCACCATGCAGACTACACTTCAGTAGCCCCTCAAGTTCCTAGGGTTTCTTGATAACTGAGGAAAGGGTTTGTTTGGCTTATACTTCAGCACTGCTGTTCATCACCGAAGGAAGTCAGGACAGGAACTCAAATAGGGCAGGAACCTGGAGTCAGGAGCTGATGCAGAGGCCATGGAGAGAAGCTGCTTACTGGCTTGTTTCCCCTGGCCCACTCAACCCACTTTCTTAGAGAACGCAGAGCCATCTGCCCAGGATGTCACCACCCACCATGGGCAAGGCCCTCTCTCAATGATCACCAAATGAGAACATGCCCTACAGGTGGATCTCATCAAAACATTTTCTCAACTGAGGTTCCTTCCTCTCTGATGACTCTAACTTCTGTCAAGTTGACACACAAAACCATGCAGTACATAATGAAAGAATATCTCAATAACTTAGTGAAGAAAATATGATCATCTCACCCAATGCAGAAAAAGCTTTGACTAGGGACTATAGAGAAATGGCTCCGTGGTTGAAAGTGTATACTGCTTTTGCAGAGGACCAAAGTTTGATTCCCAGCACCTATATTGAACAGCTCACAACTGTCTATAATTTCAGTCCCAGGGTGTCCAATTCCTCTGGGCTCTGAGGGCACCAACACTCACATGCACATACCAATACACAGACACATAAGAATAAAAATAAATTTCAAAAAAAATCGAACAGCTTTTGAACCAGCTTAGGGTGTGAGTCAGTTGGTAGAGTGCTTGCCTAATACACAGGAAGCCCTGGACTCTGTCTGTCCCCAGCAGCATATAAACCTGGCATGATAACAGACTGTGATCCTAGCACTCTGGAGATGGAGAGAGAACTAATAAGGAGTTCAAAGCCAAAATGTGTTACATGAGATCATATTCAAAAAAAGGAGGAGACGGAGGAGAACAGAAAGCACATTTTAAGTAAACCATAGATAGAAGAAAGGTTTATTAATATTAAGGTAAAGTTTACGAACTAAGCCCCATAGCACCCTAACGCATTCAAATAAATTCAGTGCATTTTCTTGAAAGTCTGGACCAGGTCCAGGGTCCCCACACACATCAGCGGTTGCTGCTGAACACAGCACTGGGTGCTCCTGCCCACACAACAGGACAGAAAAACACATGAGAGGTATGAGGATCGTAAGTACATGCATGATATATTTACCGCTATTCACATAAGACAGATTCCTCTTTCTAGAGAAATCATATAGTTGATGAGGAAGCTATTATATAAAGGTTGCTGTAAAGAAGACCTACATGGGCTGGCAGTGCTTAAAGTGTGTGCTTGGCACATGCAAGGTTCTGGGTTTAATATTTATCACCAAAAGCAAAGAAGCAAACAAAACCCTGCAACGATTAAAAACAATAGAACAAATTTACAAAAATCAAAAATATTACTTTGAAAAACATCGTGTAGGGCTGGAGAGATGGCTCAGAGGTTAAGAGCACTGCCTGCTCTTCCAAAGGTCCTGAGTTTAATTCCCAGCAACCACATGGTGGCTCACAACCATCTGTAATGAGGTCTGGTGCCCTCTTCTGGCCTGCAGGCATAATGCAGAAAGAATATTGTATACATAATAAATAAATACGTAAATAAATAAATAAATATTTTTTTTTAAAAAAAGAAAAACATCGTGTAAAATGAAATGGGACCAACACAAAAGGGGTTGATTCTATGATCCACAGGCATGAGGTCTCTAGAGGAATACTCAGTGTAGGGGTCCCCAGTGATAATGGTTGCACAAGAGGTGAGTATGCTTAAGGCTGTGCTTAAAATATCTACTAAAATAGTTTAAACTGAAGGAGGGGGAAAAGTTTAAATTGTACCTTCTTTTTATATATAATTTACCATGATAAAAAACTCCAGTATTAAAGAAGCCAAGCGTACTGCTAGGTGTGATAGTGCATGGCTTCAATCCCAGCCCTCTGGAGGCAGAGCCGGGGGGATCTCCGTGTAGAGACCAGTCTGTTTACATAGTGAGTTCCACACCAGCCAGTTCTACACAGTAAGACCCCGTCTCAAAGAAGAAGAGGAGGAGGAAGATAAGGAGGAGGAGGAGGAAGAAGAAGAAGGAAGAGAAGGAAGAGGAGGAGGAGGAGGAGGAGGAGGAAGAAGAAGAAGAAGAAGAAGGAAGAGGAAGAAGAGGAGGAGGAGGAAGAAGAGGAGGAGGAGGAGGAAGAAGCCACTACAAGACATAAAATGTAAAAAAAAAAAAAAAAGACATAAAATGTTCCACAGTGTGATTCCATTTATATATCTAGACCAGGTAAATCAGTACAAAGTCTCCTTTGGTATGGTAACATTGTAATATATTCATAGATATGAATAATTTTCATTGGTGTAAATCTTTATTTATAGATACAAGTTTAAGGTCAATTTTGTTTTAGTGATAGATGTAGTGGTGGCGCCCAGGCTGGCGATTGCAGTAAACACCACTGAAATGTGCACTTTAAAATAGTTAGTTTTATGTAAATTTCACATCCTCTTTTTTAGAATTTATTTTTTTGAGACAAGGGCTCATTCTGTATCCCAGGCTGGCCTTAGATTTTATGTCCTTGGCTTCAGCCTCTTAAACGCAGGGATTACAGGCCTGTGCCACCAAACTCAACCTTACCTCAATTTTTTAATAGAAAAAAACCCACAATAATAAAAATGGATAGTATCATTCAATGTCAGCAAATTTTTTAATAGAAAAAAACCCACAATAATAAAAATGGATAGTATCATTCAATGTCAGCATTAAACAATTAAAAAATAGAGTTCTTCGTAGAATGAATACTTTAAAGTATCTATCTAATATTTAACTTTCATGAGTACATATCACATCTATCCAAATCTTTAAAATTCAAGGCATCTCCAGTCTCTGGAAATATGAAATACCATTAGAAACCTAGATCCTACAACTCAGTGTGACATTCACAAAATTACTCAAAACTGCATTTGGAATTTTTCAGAAACTAAATAAACTTGCCCTAAAAAATTACAAACTTATGAAATAAGAAGGTGTAAATAAAGCCAGTCATGGTGCATACACCTTTATTCTAGCACTTGGGAGGCAGAGGTAGGACATGATAGAAGCGGAGAACTATCTACATTCTGCAAATTGTCCTCTGACCTCCACATGCACATCATGGCACACACATACTAAAATACACACATGCACGCGCACGCAAATACACATAGACACGTGCACACGCACGTGCACACACACACTAAATCAATGTAATAAAAATAATTTAAATGTGATTGAAGTTGGCTGTCTACAACCAATGAGAGTTCCACAATTCCATAGAAAAGAGGAAAAACTAGCAAGAGGTCGCGAGGACATTTTCATGAAAGGGTGCCCCTGAACTTGGAACTGTCATGAATAGAGGCCCAGAATCAGTCGTTGGAGACATGAAAATAAAAGGCCGATAAAGGCTTAGATCACCCATCAATTGGTAAGGCCAAGCACTGTTGCTTCTCTGGGCTGTGGGGATCATGAGCAATGTAGGCAGGAGAGTCTGAGAGACACAACATAACAGGTCAAGCGCCCCTGCAAAACCTTATACTAGACAGTGTCCCAGCACATGAGTTGGCAATAACTCAGAGGTTATACGGGTGCTAAGTGAGCAAGGGGAAGATGGAAGGGAAACAGGGTTAGTGTCCACACCTAAAGCGATCCTTGTTGGCAGTCCACAGGAAACAGAGCACAGGAGTACCACAGCAGGCAAGCAAACCCCCTCCCAAGGTAGAACAAAGACTATCTGAGAACCCCTGGCCTTCCCAGAGGGTCCCTACCCGTGGACTACTTCTCCATGCAAGTGACCACAGGGACCATGGCAGCCACTTGCAGTCTCCTACTTGTCTAGCTGCAAAGTCCTGAGGTCATCATAACCTTTAGACTCCCACCAGGGCACAGCAAGAGGAGCTCAGACTAATAAACGGCTCAGAGCCTTAGAGGGTGGGTAAGGCATGGCCTGGAGGCCCAATACAAGCCTGAACATTGGATAAGAAGGGAACTAACCTTCCTGGAGTAGACCCTTGAGTGCCCACTACTGAGACTGAATGTAGTGGCTGTACAAGTTGGCTAAGGAGTGCAGAGTGGTTCTCGACAAGGCCAGTTCTGTAATACAAAGATCTTTAAAAGTCGCAGGACATCTCACCGGGTTAGGGGCCACACAACCAGTAGTGCATGCAGAAATGTGTGGAGGAGGGTGTTTCCACTCCTACCAGGAAACACAAACCTATCCTGGAAAAGGGAGTTGTCCCCTACCCCCACCCCTACAGTGTTCTCAGTTTTTCTTCAAGGAGAGCTGCTGCCCTTGAATCGAAAGCGGTCAGGGTTCAGCAGCCAGGGCTAGATACCAGCAGGACGTGTAAGCCCCCAGGACTGCTTTCTTCTGATCTTTTTCTGTTGTTCATTTTGCTGTTTCTTCAAGACAGGCTTTCTTCATTATTGCAAGTCTCCACTTCTCAATGAAAGCCCCTTGGCATTCCTGTGTCAATGAACACTATACACAAACCCTGTTTTTTCTCAGAGCAGAAGTTAAAAATTATTCAACGCAAAATTCCTGGGCCGTGGAGCAGCAGCAGTTGTACCAGGCAAAGGTTTCCACCACATTCCGTCGGGCCAGGCTGTGATAAGACAGCCCCGCTAGCCCACAAGGCACCTGAATCCCCAAGGACCAGGTAGGACTGAGACTCCACTGGAGTCTGTGGGGGAACTGGGAACAATAATCTGTGGATTGTAGTAACTTCTGTGCTTCCGAACGGTACCAAGGCCTTGCCCTGAAAGCTTTTCTTCCTGGCCCTGTTTGTAGATGTCAGTGTGGTCCGATGTCGGGGGGTGTTTTCCAGGGCATGGACTCAAGTCCATGTGAGCAGAGGTTCCTTCTGCAGAGGGCAATGGGGTCTTCTAGAAAGCTACAGCCACTTCCAGTGTGATTTAGGAGTGGGGATGAAGATCAGACTGTGATCTTGGATTATTTGGAAAGAGCCTGGCTATTTGGACAGTAAAGGATTATGTCTATCCCACTCAAAGCCATGGCCTGAGAAAATTTCATAGAAAAACCATGAAGTAATTCTTTAGTTCCTAGGAGAAGTTAGCAGTCTTGAAACACTTGAGGTTTGTTTTATGGATCTTAAACTTCCCGTGAGAAAAGACGGTTGTGAAGATCCTCACCTGGTCCAATAGCATCCAGCTTCTATCTGGTACCCAGAAGGGAGTGCTTATGATCTATCTACTCCACTAACCAGGTCACACACGTACTTAACCTGGCCTTTAATCACAGGATCTGCGGAAAGCTAGGGTAAGATTGGGCGTCCCAGGTTTTCTCTATTAAAGTTGAAATTCAGACTAGCAGGGATCCAAAAGTCCAGGGTATTTCAAGAGTGGACGGCTCTTGGCCTCACATGCAAGGCTTCTGGGCACTGTGCCAGGAAGGTGGCATAGGGAGGCCAATGAACATGGGAAATTGAACCTCGTGAGCATACACCATAATGGGGAAACCCAGACAATATCAGCTAACAAGACAAGGTGAAGTGTAGAATGTGCAGTGTCCATTATTAAAGAGTGGGGAAGGCGATTTAGAGACGCATCCCCAGAAAAAAGAACAGTTGTTCTCGGCCAAGTTTCAGCAGGCCAAAGTCAGAGGTTATGGAAGCATTATTTCACCACTCTCGGGCCTCAGAGAGTTCACCAAAATAACTTTTACTTTCATTTTCTATTAGTATTATATGTGAATGTTGCTTGAGACAAAAATTCTATAAGACTTAGACAAACACTTTCTCAGCCACACCCTATGCCTACCACAACTTTAGTGGGATTCACCGCCGCTTGCTCTGACAGGACTAAAAGGTGCTACCCACTGACGTCAGCTGGGTGGGAGCGTGTTTGCCTTTCTCTTACCTCCTGTCTTGGCACCGAACACTTGGGTTTTCTATCTTTCCCATACTTATTCTAGGAGTTCAGTTAAACGGTTTTGTGACAACAAGATCTGCATTCAAGGGGCCTTTGGTTCCTGATACTTGTTCTAACCTGAACCCTTGTGCTATTTCCCATAGGGTTAATAATTGCCTTTCTCTTCCTTGCTTGCTTAGTTTTAGTTTTCTCTGATCGAATTACTAATTCGTCTGCGCTGGGCCTTTCTGGGGAGAATTTCAGCCTGATCCTCCTGTGCCTGGGGTGGGGTTGGCACCCTCAGATGGCCAACCCCTTTCCTTCCCTCGTCAGACTCCCTCGATCTGGAGCTCACATTTCTTGTTGTTCTTTGTCAAAGTGCCACAAAGTCCTTCTGTAGTAAGGATATCTTACTGTAGAAGTAAGATATAGGAAAAGTGTGGCTTTGAGGGTGCTATTCCATAATCTTTTTTTTGTTTGTTTGTTTTTTGTTTTTCGAGACAGGGTTTCTCTGTGGCTTTGGAGCCTGTCCTGGAACTAGATCTTGTGGACCAGGCTGGCCTCGAATTCACAGAGATCCGCCTGCCTCTGCCTCCCAAGTGCTGGGATTAAAGGCGTGCGCCACCACCGCCCGGCTACTATTCCATAATCTTATTAGGATGATAGCTGAGCTGGGCCATCTGTGGCTGTGAACATTCTCCTGGTGTTCTCCAGGTCCTCTGTGGACACAGGCAATGACATTTTAATCCCTGGCTTGTTTGTTTTTTTTTTTTTTTTTTTTTTTGCACCGTGCCTGGCTCTTTTTTTTTTTAAGATTTATTTATTTATTATGTATACAACATTCTGCCTCGATGTATGCTCGCACGCCAGAGCAGGGCGCCA
>NW_004949136.1:3404553-3423013 GCF_000317375.1 Microtus ochrogaster | reverse complement strand
CCACCATCGCCCGGCCTTGCTCTTATTTTTTAAACATTTATTTGTTTGTTTATTTGTGAGTGCATATGTACAGGCACGCATGTAAAGAGTGAAGGACCCTGTAGAGTATGTTCTTTCCTTCCACCACACATGTCCCAGAGATTAAACTCAGATTGTCAGTCTTGGTGCCAGATGACTTATCTGGTGAGCCATCTTGCCAGCTCTGTCTGTTGGGGAGTGGGGCACCAAGTCTCACAAAGCCCAGGCTGGCCTTGAATGGAATACATAGCCAAGACTAGTCTTGAATTTGTGATCCTCCTGTCTACCTCCCAAATGCTGGAATGATAGGCTCACAGCACCACACCTGGCCTAGAGGGGTTTCTGTTCCTGAAGAAACAGAGGGCCAATCTTTGGTATCAGGGCCGATCCTATTAAGAGGAGCCCAGAATGCTTCATTTCACTTTTGTTGTGTCTGCTGACCAAAAGGAGAAGGAGCAAAGCAGTTTTTGCTGGAGATTCTGCTCAGGAAGGCCATCTGGTTTATCAGCCAAGAGTTGAGTGTTTGTAGACCTCAGTGTAGACCTTGGCTCCACCAGGAGCTCCCACAGTTGTCCTAGTAAGGTTTTCCAGGTTGGGTAAAGGTGGCCAGGCAACATGAGACCATGAGGACATCCCTGTAGCGTCCCATAGTGTCTGTTAGAAAGATGAGTGAGTGCCTTGGTTGGGTATAGTCATACTGGAGCTGCCGTAACAGAACACCATACACTGGGGGCTTAAGGAATAGTAGGGTGTTTCCTCATAGTCCTGGGAGCTACGAGCTGAGACCAAGACAGGGCTGTTTTCTAGGCCTCTCTTCCTGGTACATTTTCAAGTGTATGCAGATGGTTTTCTTTTCTGTACCTGCCTTTCTGTGGTGTTTGTGTGGATGTTCCAATCTCTCTGAGGATCCCATTCAGACTAGCCAAAGGCTGCTCTGAGACCTCATCCTCCAACACACTCACATTCAGAGGTCCTGGGGCTGTGGCTAGGGCTGGTCAGTCTGCTAACCCTGATGTATTCTTCCCAGTAGGCATTTCCTCATGGATGGATGTCACCTTTGCTGGCTGACCACTTCGAGACACCTGTCCAGCCTTATAGAGATCTATCTCCTCCAGCGTCCTTAGCTTTCCTGAGAAAGGAAGTCACCTTCAATCTTACATTTTAATATTTCACTTCCTCCTTCGTATGATTAAGCTATGGCCTTGAACCCAGCTACACAAAGTAGCTTGGCTGGCTGGGGTGTATGTGTGCTAAACCTTCTTTCCAAAGATAGCAAGAGCTTTGGTGCACACACACAACTCAATCTATTAATAGTTAGTTCCTGAGTTCCTATCTGGCCTGGATGTGGCAAATTTCTTGGGGTTTGCCCCTGTGGATGGGGAAAGGCTTATCCTAGAAGGTAGAATCTGGTTTTTGTTTTATGTGTTAGCCTGGCTGGCTTGTAACTCACAATGTATACCAGGTTGTTTTGGAACTCACAGAAAACTATCCGTCTCTGCAACTGGAGCTAAAGGTGTGAGCTATTGCCCCACGTTGTCTTTCTTGGAAAAGGTGTTTCATTAACCTGTTCCACTTACTAAGTACTTGACACTGATGTCAGGGAAACTAAAATGTCCTTCCAAGAAACAATGCAAATAGTATAATGTGTGAAATGCCAGTGTCTCCTGCCCCCCTGCTCTCCTTTCCAAGGTCCCAACTATTTATCTCTTCATCCCCACCCCATTGGGCACAGCAGAGCTGACCTCAGCACTGTGCCCCTTCAAAACTACCTTCTGTTGTCCTGTGAGGACAATGGATTTGTCCCTCAGACACCGGAAGAGATGACCTTAAAGGGCATAACCACATAGCCCTTTAGCAGGTGCAATGCCTTCTAGGGGTCGCTTGTGTGCTGGTCTAGTATTATAGTCCCCACAAAGCCTCAGTATAGCTATGTAACAAAGAAACTAGAACTCCATGAAGGATCCTAGCAGAAATAAATTTCTTACAGCCAAAAGCCACGTGGAACAGATACAGGAAAGACCCCAGGGTCCCCCACAGGTGCCTAAAACCAGACCACATAGAGTACTTGGAGGGAAGGAAACATCCAAAGAGGGCCTCTGAGAGGCAGGGTTCTGACAGAACCAGCTCCAGGAAGGAATGTTAGAGCTGGATGGTGAATGAAGGCAAGGTGAAGGGAGCATTGGGTGGGAAGGGGTCTTCTGAGACTTAGGAGAACAGGATGGAGGGTGGAAGTCGGCTTTACTAGTCTATGGTTGGCGATAACTGTAGCTGGAACCTTTACTGCAGAACTTTTAGCTGATCAGTGTAACAGAAGCCTTTTCTCTGAATGAGTCCCTGAAGCCCCGAGGCCTTGGGTCATCCAGGAGTCTGAGCCCAGGTCAGAGAGCAGGTTATTCCTATCTAGTCACTGCTACCTGGATTCCTCTCCTGCCTCATCCTTACCTAGCCCTAGGTTATCTGAGAAGCCCCTAGATCCTCCTGCTCTTGTCACCGGGGGTCCAGTCACATGCTAGCTACCACCTTTCCCAGGATCTATCCATGCACATTCTTGCTCAGTGGTCTTGATTGACTGTGATTCTTACTTCATAAATGTTGTAGGAGGACGCTTACTGGTTCCTGGCTGCCCAGCCCCAAAATAATCACACAGAAACTATATTATTTAAAACACTGCTTGGCCCATTAGCTCTAGCTTCTTATCGGCTAACTCTTACATCTTAATTTAACCCATTTCTATTAATCTGTGTATCGCCATGTGGCTGTGGTTTATTGGCTAAAGTTCCGGCATCTGTGTCCAGCAGGGCCACACGGCTTCTCTCTTACTCTGCCCTTCTTTCAGCATTACAGTATGTCTTCCCCGCCTACCTAAGATCTGCCCTGCTATAGGTTCAAAGCAGTTTCATTATTCATTAATCGTAATCACAGCATACAGAGGGAAATCCCACATCACATAAAGGCCTGAACAAGGTTGTGTGGGTACAATGCCCTGAATTCTGTGTCTTTCTGTTCCTTGTTCCATGTTATTACCCTGGGTCACCTTGCTACACCTCTAGCTCCTTCCAAATCAACAGCAGCAAGGTAGCATATGAAGCTACCATCCATTCATAGAGAAGACACCCATGACATAGGTTCCCATAAGGCCCTGGAGGAAGCCAGACGGTGGTGGTGCAAGCCTTTAATCCTAGCACTTGGAAGGCAGAGACAGGCAGATCTCTATGAGTTCAAGGCCAGCCTGGTCTACAAAACAAGTTCCAGGACAGGCTCCAAAGCTACAGAGAAATCCTGTCTTAAGGGGGAAAAAATACCCAGGAGGAAGTGACTGGCTTTTTGGAGTTCTTCTTAAATCAATGGCTTCATTCCCCTGACTGACCTGTATCTTAGCTTCAAACGACTTCCATTTCTATTACTTGATACCATCAAGTCATCTACTTGGTGGTCCTCCCTCCCAAAGTGGGTGTCCCCACAAGAGCCTCTACCCTCCCAAGGTCACTTTCTCTCCCCCTGACTGTTCTGCTAACTAGGCCAGAGGTTGCTGGCATTCTGAGGTGCTAAGTGCTTTGGACTTGGATTACATACACACATACACATATATCCATTTAGGAGGTCTTACCACCTCCCCAGGGAGTAGGGGTCAGGGTGGTCCCAAAAGTGCTGACAGATCAGATTTCCACAGTGCAGGTTCTTATACTAGGCTCTTCTTGATCGGACACTGTTGATGTCTCATGCATCCGAGCCTTCTGGAATTCTAACCGTGAAATGTGGGGTTATTGGTTATTTTTCATCCCTATCCATACCTTTTCTGTTGGCAGCTTTCATCCAGGTAACACTGCACAAGGACCAGATTTCTCAAAGCCCTGGCTTCTAGAAATTTGGGGCTTATATTAAAAAAAAAAATCCTATCCTTTTGTTGTTGTTTTTTGTTTCATTTTATTTCGGCATTGCTAGGGATTGAGCCCAGCGCGAGGCAAGCACTCTACCATAACCCCGGCCCTCAGTTTTGAATTTTGAAATTAAAAATGATTTCCTCCATCCAGGGGTCTGAGCCCAGGTCAGAGAGCGGGTCCTAGTGTTGTGTATGTGGCCTCTGGCTGCCTGATGATGCTGATGCCCGATACAGAGAGCCAGCAAGGCCAAGGGGAGCCAGTTGTCCACCAGTCTCTTAGCACCCTGGGGGACCCGTGGGGGTGAGGGGCTGCTCAACCCTCTGCCTGTGGTGTAGAGCAGGTTTCAAAGGGTGAGCAAACTCTAAGAATCCTAGAGCAGTAGACTGCTTGCAGACTCATGAGGGACTTAGCCAGGATGTCTGTCCAATGACCTTGTCTTGGGGAGACCCTCAAAGTTCACACCAGAAGGATAGGCTAGGGCTGATGGGTTTTAGGAGAAAGCAGAAGCTACTGTGTGCAAGGTCAGAGAGCATGGGAGGTCAAGGATATTCTGACTGAAGGGGAGAAGGGTTTTAAAAGTCTGGAACTAAGCGGGGAATCTATCTGCAACCAAGTACCTGATGACTCAGCTCATCCTGTCACTCTTTGGACAGAAAAAAGGGAAAAAAAAAAAAACACCAAGGTGGGTGGGTGGGGATGGAGGGCAGGCTGAGCAGTGAGCAGGTGGTCTCCCAGGCCCTCGCAGGGTCTGAAAGTAACAGACTAATGAAAGAGGCCCCAGGACTGGAAGGGGGCGGGGCTGGTTGATACACACAGAAACCTGCCCGAAAAAGTAGGGTCTTGAGTAATGAATATTAAAATTCTCTAAGGTGAGAGCGGCAAAGAGCGCCAGTTGTTGGGTCAGGCGCCTGCGTGGCTGAAGGATCTGGCCACTCCCTGGGGTGGATTCTTATTTTGGTTGCACTCACTCAATCCAGTTCGCCTTCATTTGTCCGAGTTAATTGGACACAGGTGGGGATCTCAAGCAAACAAAGGCGCGGTCTCCTGGCTACAGAACCCTTACTCGCTGGCGCGGGGAGAAGCTGGTTAGCAGCCAGGAGACAGTCTAGAAACCCACCAGTGCTCGGCCAAGACTCGGCCACTCCCCATCTGTGGAGACCCCACAACCCTGTGCACAACAGTGAAAGAGCAGGCAATTAAGCGTGGGGCCGGAAGGGTGGCTAGCGGCCCCGGGCCTCCTTATTCGGTCAGGGTGCACCTGTTCAAGCCTCCCTAGCCCCGCCCAATCCTCGGTTTGCTGCTGATAATGGGTGGGGGTGCTCGGGAGCGCGGTAGCCTTCCGCTCCTCTGAATTTAGTTCGAGTTGGCTGGGAGCCACCTTCGCAGGAGGAAACCAGAAACGCCAGGTGCGCCCGACAAGACTGCCCCGCCTGCGGGGCCATGGGCTGGTCTCTGTTAGGGGCCAGCCCTGGAGGGAGGGGCCGAGTTCTCTTTGGTGCACAGTGACCCTCACAAAGGTCTTCAGAGCTTGTGGCTCTGTTGGGAAAGTATTAATAGAGACTAGCTAGGGGTCTTGGATTCCCGGCAGAAACAAGTGGCTGCTCTCCCGGAAATTGGAAGCCATGCGAGACCCTCTGTTGGTTCTGAAGTCACCTCAACCCTAGGAGCAGTTACTGGGCACAGTCACCAGTGGACTCACCCTCGCTGCACTCTGGTTCCCAAGGGTACAGCCCTCCCAGCTTCTCAGACAGTCGGTCTGGTTGACTACTGAGCTATTGTGGGGACTCCCCAAACAGAGGAAAAGGTTTGGGGGTGTCTTCAACCCCACTTCACCTACCTCATGGCACACCCTTAGAGTGGTACCGCCTGTTTCTGCCACCCTTCAGGAGTGAGAATCGCCCCAACTAGCTCCTGACCTGAAGAAAGGAGGGGCTCATGATGGGGGTCCCTGCCATCAAGGGAACAGAAAGGCAGGCTCCCTTTTCTGGGGACTCCTCCTGTCCTTTTCCTGTTCTGGGCATTATCCACCGAGTTCTTCCTGCACATGTTCACAGAACACATGTACACTTGCATACATAATCATGCACACTCAGACATAAACACCCTCCCTATGGCGAGTGTGTACGTGATCTGCAGTCTGAGTCAAGTGATATCACTTTAAAAACTCTCTGTCTCGGCACAGGACAACTCACTTCCTGGTGCACCCTCCTTTGTGGGCTTTCTGCCTCCTGCTGGCCTAGGGCAAAGTCCTTGGAGCTCAGGAAAGGGCTAGGACAGCCACACAAACAAAAATCCAGGGGACAAGACTTTGTTTTCCTGTGATCCCTACAGATCTGGGGGCCTCTTGGCCTGCCACTGATCTGTTCCAGTTGGAGGATTTGCCAATGTTTTCTTATTTCACCAGCTCTGCTTTCTCTAATGTGAGCTGGCAGGCTAGTGGAAACCCCTGGCAAGGCCCCATTCCTCCAGGAAACCCTCCAAGATTGCTTTCTGTATACCCAGGCAGTGAATATTAGCAATTTTATTCATTCCTGAGGACACAGAACTACAGCAGGGATAGGAAATGGAGTGGGAGGTCAGCAAGAAGCTGCTGGAGGCCTTGGACATAAATGCTGCAGCTGTGCATGTAGAAAGCCCTTTCCAGCCAGCCAGGGCTACTCAGAGAAACCCTGTCTCTGAGAGAGGAGGAGTCTGGGAGAGCCCTTTCAGGAACACAGAGAGGGTGGCCTCCTTACCTATAGCCAGCTCTCTGATATGTAGGTGTGGTTTCCAGGGTCTATGGAATGTGGAAAACTTTGCAGCAATTCAAAGGAAGATCTTTTATCCTAATAGACTGTGTCCTCCCTGAACCCTGGTTGGAATGGCTGTGTCCTTCTGGGTGCACAGGAACCCTCACAAAGATCTTCAGAGCGTGTGACCCTGTTGGGGACCGATAGAGACTAGCTAGGGGCCTTGGATCCCCAGCAGGAGCAAGGGATAGCCTTCCCGGAATTTAGAACAAGCATCTGTTGGTTCTGAAGTCATCTCAACCCTAGGAGCAATTTCTGGGCATAGGGTGGTGCTTTACCAGTAGACTCCCCCTCATTTCATGGTGGCTCCCATGGGTGGGGCCCAAAACCCTCCCAGCTTACTGTTTAGTTGGCTTGATCAGATCACTGAACTATATAGTAGGGACTCCCAGGCAGAGGAAAAGGAGCCTAGTTCTGGGCTTTTAGTGTTGAAACGTCTTCTGTAGGAGCTGGGGATGAAGGCCAGTGCTAGAAATTCTTGACAAACCCTAGGCCCTGGGTTGTGTCCCCACACCCAAAGACATCCTCTGCTGTTAGTACGTGATGACATTGTTTGTTTGGTGTGTATGGTGTGATGTGTGCACATGTGTGTGTGAGCATATGAAAGCCAGAGGCTGACACTGGATCTCTTCAGTTTCGCTCTCAACAAACATCGTAGTCCCACCCACTTAACTAAGCTGGTGATCTCCAGGGATTCTCTTGTTTCTGCCTCCCCCAGCCATGGGATTACAGACACATGCCTCAGTACCCAGCGTGTACGTGGGTACTGGGAATCTATCATCACAGTCATGTGACAAACACTTTATTGAGCCATCTCCCCAGTACTGATGATTGCATTTGTGATGCGTTTTCTAGCAAATAAATAATGCCGGTTCAAATCCAGAAATAGTATATAAAGAACTCAAGAAACTAGATCTTAAAAGGCTAATCAACCCAATTATAAAATGGGGCACTGAGCTGAACAGAGAACTCTCAACAGAAGAACTTCAAATGGCCAAAAGACACTTAAGGTCATGCTCAACTTCCTTAGCGATCAGGGAAATGCAAATCAAGACAACTTTAAGATACCATCTTACACCTGTCAGAATGGCTAAAATAAAAAACACCAATGATAGCCTTTGCTGGAGAGGTTGTGGAGAAAGGGGCACACTCATCCATTGCTGGTGGGAATGCAAACTTGTGCAACCACTTTGGAAAGCAGTGTGGCGGTTTCTCAGGAAATTCAGGATCAACATAACCCTGGACCCAGCAATACCACTCTTGGGAATATACCCAAGAGAGGCCCTATCATACAACAAAAGTATATGCTCAACTATGTTCATAGCAGCATTGTTTGTAATAGCCAGAACCTGGAAACAACCTAGATGCCCTTCAATGGAAGAATGGATGAAGAAAGTATGGAATATATACATGTTAGAGTATTACTCAGCAGTAAAAAACAAGGACTTCTTGAATTTTGCATGCAAATGGATGGAAATAGAAAACACTATCCTGAGTGAGGTAAGCCAGACCCAAAAAGAGGAACATGGGATGTACTCACTCATATTTGGTTTCTAGCCATAAATAAAGGACATTGAACTTATAATTCGCAATCCTAGAGAAGCTAAATAAGAAGGTGAATCCAAAGACAAACATATAGGCATTCTCCTGAATATTAACCTTCATCAGGCGATGAAAGGTGACAGACAGAGACCCACATTGGAGCACCGGACAGAAATCTCAAGGTCCAAATCAGGTCCAGAAGGAGAGGGAACACGAGCAAGGAACTCAGGACCGCGAGGGGTACACCCACACACTGAGACAATGGGGATGTTCTATCGGGAACTCACCAAGGCCAGCTGGCCTGAGTCTGAAAAAGCATGGGATAAAACTGGACTTGCTGAACATAGCGGACAATGAGGACTACTGAGAACTCAAGAACAATGGCAATGGGTTTTTGATCCTACTGCACATACTGGCTTTGGGGGAGCCTAGGCAGTTTGGATGCTCAACTTACTAAACCTGGATGGAGGTGGGCGGTCCTTGGACTTCCCACAGGTCAGGGAACCCTGATTGCTCTTCGAGCTGATGAGGGAGGGGGACTTGATCGAGGGAGGGGGAGGGAAATGGGAGGCAGTGGTGGGGAGGAGGCAGAAGTCCTTAATAAATAAATAAAATTAAAAAAAAAACAAATCCAGAAATAGCTGAGCGTTGTGGCACCTGCCTTTAATGCCATTGATACTAGCATTTGAGAGTCAGAAACAAGACTATCTCTGTCAATTCCAGGGCAGCCTGGTCTATATAGTAAGTTCAAGGCCATTTGGGGCTACATAGTAAAACCCTGTCTCAAAACAAAACAATAACCACAACAAAAATCCAGAAGCAGTAAGTTTGTGTCTCAGTTTTAGACAGCTTGCAAGCTCCCATGCTCTCCCCCACCACATATGTGTGTGTGTTGTTGTTTGGTGGTGTGTACCAAACTAAGGTTTTGCATATGTTAGGCAGGTGGCAGGCTCTTTGATGCACAACTACATCCTTAATTCCAGGTCTGCGGTTTCGAGAGAAAGGGCAAACAGCGGTTTAAACTGTGTTCAATGTAAGGTAGTGAGCAACAGACACCTGGAGGGCAAGAGGAAGCCCTGCCTCAGTCTCCGGATCAGAAACTTATTTGCTCTGTTTTGAGGTGTGTCCCATTTCTGTTCCCAGCTGGTACAATCATAGACCATCTTTGATCTGAGCCATCCTGCTGGGCAAGGTTTATCAAAGCCTTGTTTAGAAATCTGTGTTAGTTTACCTGAGCTAATGGGAGTTCACCAGCTCCAGCTGGACAGGGAAGGAACCAGCATAGGACCGAATTAGACCCTCTGAATGTGGGTGACGGTTGTATGGCTGGGGCAGACTGTGGGGCCACTGGCAGTGGCACCAGGATTTGTCCCTACTGCTTGTATTGGCTTTTTGGGAACCCATTCTCTTTGGATGGGCGCCTTGCTCAGCCTCGATAGAGAAGGGAGGGCCTTGGACCTTCCCCAAAGCAATGTGCCTTACCCTCTCTGAGGAGTGGATGGGGGTAGGGGAGGGGAGAAAGAGGAGGAAATGGGAGGAGGAGAGGGAGTGGGGACTGGGATTGGTTCGTAAAATGAAAAAAGATAGTTTTATTTTTTTAAAAAAGAAAAGAAAAAAAAGAAATTTGTGTTAAAGGGACATTTTAACTTTGGACACCTGCTGCTTCAATTGCTCAGAGTAGCTTTTTGCTTCTTACTCCCCACCTTACCTAGGGATTTCTCTTAGAAAATGAAGAAGAAAGGAGAAAAGTATGGGTACCCCAAATGGCCCTTCTAGAAGCCTATATATAGGTATTTTCTTGGTACAGATGCTGTGACCCTTTAATACAGTTCCTTGTGTCGTAGTGACCCCTAACCATAAAATTATTTTCATTGCTACTTCATAACTATAATTTTGCTACTGTTATGAATTGTAATGTAGATATCTATGCTTTCCAATGGTCTTGGACAACCCCTGTGGAAGGGTTGTTCAACCTCAAAAGGGTTGAGACCCATGGGCTGAGAGCCAGGGCCCTAGAACAAACTTAGTTTTACCCTGGGTCCAGGCTACTGTATTAAAGAAGATGCCTTAAGACTCCACCTCATGCTAACCTTCCATTGCACACCTCAGAATTGTCTCTACTGACTGCTGAGCTCTGTGAACCCCGAGTTCTTCCTTAGACACTGAGCCCTTCCTGAATAGGTGTGTGTTTTAATAAGGAGGGCTGCTTGTTTCGTTCCCAGCTGCTCAGCCTCGAAATAATCACATAGAAACCATATTATTTAAATCACTGCTTGGCCCAATAACTCTAGCTTCTTATTGGCTAACACTTATATCTTAATTTAACCCATTTCTAGTAATCTGTGTTTACAGCCATGTGGCTGTGGCTTACCAGCTAAAGTTCCCAGTGTCTGTCTCTGGCAGGGCTACATGGCTTCTCCCTAACTCTGCCTCCTCTCTCCCAGCATTTAGTTTAGTTTTCCCGCCTATCTACCCTATCAGGCCAAACCAGTTTCTTTATTAAGCAATGGTATTCATAGCGTACAGAGGGGAATCCCACATCAGGTATGGTTTTTACTTTCAAGTGGTAGGTGGCTATCCCAGGCATCCTGGGGAGAAGAGCACAGAAAGTATCACTTTGTGAAGATGATAAAGCCTGTAGGTCAGCAAGTGGACCCATCACTGTCTTGTGCCTTTCATAATTCTGTTTCCCCTTCTCTGTCATCATTTAACAAGAAAAGGAAGCAGCAAGCTAGAGCTAATGAGTAGGCACCCTACATATATACAGGTGTAGCTGCCTGTGTATAAGCACAAGAATGTATGTCTTCATATTTGCCAGTATGTACACAGTCATGTTCTCATGTTTATATTCTAGCACATACACACGTTCCACCATAAACCTGTTTGCACACTCAAGTGCCTGCTCTCTCCATTCTTGAGAGCTGTCTCTACTACTTCCCCTGGGGTGCACACCAGGCTGCCATGACTTGGACCCCATGTTCTGTCTTTCTTATGTCTTCAAACTTCAAAATGAGACTTCTTCCACCCGGTGACTGTAAAGTCACTGCCTCTTTTCCTATTTCTCCCTCTCTATTGGACTTACAGTCCGATGTCCAATGTTCACACATAGTTTGAACAAAGGTGGCCTCATGATAGGGGGGTCAGAGGGTTCTTCTCTCCACACACACTGGTTTCTCCAGATTCTTCCCCAACATTGTCTTGCTGTTTGGAGACACAGTTCTGTTGTTACTATAACATGGATCACAAGGCTGGCTTAGGATCTTCATTACCAGACGGCTCTGATTCCGTTAAACTTTGGGGTTTCCTATGGAACCCTCTTTCTTGGCCCTCCCAGACCATAGGATAAACCATGAGCAGGCACAGGTCTTCCTAGACAAGAAAGGCCCATGGGATGAAAAAAACAGTAGCAAGAACTATCTACACTTTTACTGTAGGAAGATGAGAATCGCAGGGGGTTCAGGGTCCCCTGGCTAGACACAAAAAGCCTTAATTGTATGTACTGTGACCTGTTCCTAGGACAGACTCAGCCCATAGAGATAGAGGCCAAAAAGTGTTGAGGCTGAGGGACACAAGGTGTTTTTCCCGGGTGATTAAAATGCCCTAGAAATAGATCTGGTTGTTACTGAAATGCTATGAATGTAGAAGTGTAATGAATTGTCCCCCTAAAATGGTTAATCTTATGTCATGTGAATTTGACCCCAATTAGAGACAAACTCTACTGCAAAACACAGAAACTCATTCTCCCACCCCACAGGTCTCAGTCTGGGATCTAGGTGCAGTATGAAACTCCTCAAGCACCTGGCTCAAGTTCCTACACCAACAGTTTTTGCTGGTTAAGTTGCTTTAACTCTAAACCCTAGCCCTCCACCCCACCCTATCACCCTAGGCCTGATTCCTGTACTTGTCCGAGTAGTTGGCAGAGCAAAGCGGTCTTTTGTCTGAGAGTAGGAAGCCAGTGAGTGCCCATTCTGCTCCTGCACTCTGAAAAACAAGCCTTCTTGATGCTGGGGAGTTGCAGCCCCTGAGCACAATTAGACACCAAAAGCAAATGTGGAAATGGGTGGTGATTTTCTAACTCCGCCCATCCCTGGAGGCCTGGGTCTCTGTCTCCATGACACTTTCCTCTGGAGACCAATTACCAGCTGGAGACCCAGAGGTCTTGTTAAGAATCCAGAATTGTTGGGGGTGGGGGTGGGGAGTGGGGGATGGACCACAATCAAGTTAGAAAAAAATGACTGATTTAAGGCTCTGGATAGCTGGGTGCCTGAAGGAACTGAGGGGCCTCATTTGACCCACTGCCAGGAGCAAGGGGCCCAAAGGTGGGCAAAATAATTTTGTATGAGAGCCTTCCTTCTGCTTGGCCATAGCCCACAGTGGCCCCCTTTCTGTGCTGGGGTTGCATCAGACATTGCCCTAGGGGCCGAGCTGTGGCACCTGAGGCTTAGGGAGTGCTGGTCTAGCTCTGTCGCTAGGCACAGGGCTTTGGCTTTAAGTTGGGGCACTTGCTTAGTTTCCCCAGCTTGGCTACAGGAGGAGGCCTCAGCCTCTGGGGCTTGGGACCCTGCCTCCTGTGGGGTTTCTGGATGGTTCTGCCTCCCTCCTCTGCAACGCTATTTGAAAAGAGAGTTCTAACGCAAAGCAGAGTTACTCTGGCTTCTCTGTCAGGTCTTCCAAAGCTCACACAACAGGAGCTAGTGTCCTTCATCTACCTGTACTAGCCCCCACCCCTACATCTGCTCCACCAAGGATCTGACTATAAAAAAAACCCTCCCTATACCATCACAGGGACACCTTAGCTTCTGCTCAGCCTGGGCCTCCAGAAACCCCTCCCCTACTCTACTCCGGAAGTGTATCGACTCCAAGGGTATCTGGCACTTCTAGGCCCTGCCTCCCTCTTCCTCAGAAGTCATCCACCATGCTGACCCTCTAGGCTAGTGCCTCAGATCTTCCCAGATCCTGACCCATGAGAGAAGATGTCTTTACTCCTCTGGAAATGAAGACCGGCATGACCCATGGTGACTGACCTACCTGACCTCAGTTTGACTCCCTTCTGACCTCAGTGAGGCCTCACATGCCCCATGTTGTACCAATTACTTAGGACCTGGAATAAAAATTCTAATCTGTACCTACAGCCTGCAGAGGCACCAAGGCAGAGTACTTCAAAGGCATAAGGAGCGTGGTGGAGGCGCTGGGACACCTGAGTTATAGGGAGTTAGTCACGGTGAGGAAGGGGTGGTACAGCGGGGAGGAATGGTTAGAGGGTAGGCCAGAAGAGAGGTTAGGTGCCAAGAGTTGCTGCATTGCTGCCATCTTCAATAAACACCCAGAGCTTCAGTAGGCTTGGGTAAAAGTGTCAGTGTGAATTTGGGAGCCTAGGAGTCCAGCAGGATAGGCCAAGGTGTCTATTGCCCTCGACTAGTTAGTACCTTGAGTACCACCTGAGAGTTTGTAACTGGCACTGCCCTGGTTCTTTCTCCAGGAAGTCAACAGGTCTCTGCTGCAGACATTTGACATAGGGTGTTAGGAGTCAGTGTGGTCACTAGGAAGCCATACAAAGAAAAGCAGGTACCAGGAGGCTCTATGCCCCAGCTAAGCAAGGCTTCCTGTTGACTCAGAACAATAGGGCTGAGGGTAGTGAGGGCTAGCATACTGGCCTCCCTCCCTAAGCCTGGAGGGTTTCATTGCAGGCCATAGTGTCCCATAGGACTGCCTGCCCACAGAGAGAGACCCCTATTATCAATTGGTTGGCTCTAACCTGGGCTCAAGAACCCATACCTTTCTCCTGAATCTAAGAATTTTCAAATTAGATGCTAATGCTGGTTACAGGTGCTGCTTTTAGACGCAAATCTGCTCCCTGTACCGATGCTGTGCCCTGACAAAGCTTGGGTTTGAGGTAGAGCCAGAGGTGGGTGGGGAAAGCCAGACTCCAACAGCTGTGTCTGGATTCTCTGCAACTCTCTGTGTGGCAGTGCTACCAGAGTATAGACACCAGGAGATACAATGTTTAGCACTCCCCATGGGTATACAGAGCTAGCCTTTCTGTATACTGATTGACACTGGCCAGATATGCCCACAGGACCTGGCCTCAGAAGTAAAGATAGGTCTCCTCTTCCAGCTCTGATCAAAGCCTGAACAGCTTCCTACACTCTCAGGAGAAGTCTCAGCATCAAAGCTATTTGTTTGCATTTATTTATTTATGGTATTTTTTTTTTTTAGATAAGAAGGTTTCAATATTTTGCCCAAGCTCGTGCCCAGCTCTTTGGTTCAAGGCATTCCACTGCCTCAGCTTCCTGAACATCTTGGTATATAAGCATGCACAACCTCATCCAGCTCAAAGCCGCTTTTTGTTGTTGTGTTTCATTTTGAGACCAAACTAACATCAAACTCACTCTCCTCAGTGCTAAGACTACAGACCAATAAGTCAGGCATGGCAGTACACAGCTGTAATCCTAGTATTTTATAGGTGGAGGCAGGGAGATCAAGAGTTCAAAGTCATCCTTAGCTACTTCCAGAGAACAAGGCTGGTTTGAACTACATGAGACCCTGTCTCAAGATAAATAAAGCAAAAAGCAAAATCAGAGCCAATAAAAGATTGGCCTTGAATATGTTACTGTTTTTCACAGCAACTTAGAGACGGGATCTGGTACGTGTCCCAGGTGAATTCAAAGCTGACACGGGTCCACAGGGAAGTAAACTCAGTCATAGGAATCATTCTCTTTGGTGGGAGCCCTCTGTTGTAACTTCATGAGCACTCCTCCCAGGATCCAATTTCTTAGGCCCACCTTGACTCCTGGCTACTCCAAATTAGCACAAAGCCCAGCCTGGCCTGGACCCATCTTGGGCCATGCACATAACTGCTCTCTCTGTAAGTACCACTTGAATTTAGGATGAAACTCAGTAGGAGGTCAAGAAACCCTGGAGGTCAGAGGCAGAAGGGTGGGACCAGATAGAGGTCAAGCTCTGAGCAGGGCTCCCCGAGCCAGACCCAAATAGGAAGTGGCCCTGCCTATCCACTTCCCCTCCCTTCCCAGAGTCTCTCATGCCCTCCTTCACAAAGTCTACCCAAAGCTCTCCTGTGGAGGTCATCTGCTCTCAACGTGGCGATCCTGCTGAGTAATCACCCTAGCATCTTCTCTCATTCAACTGAACGGCAACTTGACCTCCAACTGCTCAGAGACACCTTCATAGGGGCCACCACTCCCGTTCCTCTATCAGACTCCACATCCTCAGATTTGTGCCTTCCAGAAGTCTAGCTAACCTAAGGTGAGGAATTAGGAGGGGAGGAGGGTGAACTGAAGCCTGCTGAGACTGATTTGCCTCAGATTTCCATAGCTGTCTTGGTTCCAACAGCTGGGATTTCTCAGCCCAGCTCCTCTTCTATTCCAAGCCCCAGAGAGTCAGCCTCTCTGGAGGTCTATTTCTTGCAAGTAGGTTTCAGATGCCATGGGTCAGTTGAGCTTCAGGGCTGCTTGCTCAGAGTGATTACTAAGAGCCCATGATGCCAAGATCCCTGGAATTTTATATGAAGGGTCCTTGAGTTTCACTGAGTTTGGTATAGAGTTTGCTATAAAGGGTTTAGTCCAGAGGCATCTTGGATCCCAAACTTCACACTCATGTTCAAGAACCTAGCTGACTGACTGTGATTGTCATCAATACCAGGCACTGAAGGACGCACTAAAACACCATCTGAAAGCTGGTCCCTGTGCAGGGGAAAATAGTTCAACAGCAAATCCTTTTTTAAAAATGGATGTGTTTATTTTTAGTCTGTGTTTATGTGCCTGCTTGTTTGTATGTCTACCATGTATGAGCAGGTGCCCGAGGAGGCCAGAGAAGGCTCTCTTCCTTCAGCTCTCCAGATCCCATAGTTTCCTTCTGTCTTCCTTGCAGAGCCATTACATGCTTCCCAACCAAATGCTGGGATCCTTTACAGTACAGTAGATCGTGAATGGACCTCAGTTCCTACTATCGATAGGAACCACCCAATGTACAGCCTACCAACCACCAGGACACTCCACATGGACCTCCTTTGCCCCATCAGAACCCACAGGAAGTCTGAGCTGAGACCTCTCAGCTGCCAGGCCAAAGGTGCCCAGATTTCCTCTTTCTGTGGTACTGGCATTCCAATGCAAGTTATCTCCCATGGGGAGGCTTAGGAAAGCTGTGAGCCTGTGGCCAAGTGGACATCAGAAGCTGATTGGCTGGACTGAGAAGTCTGGATAGCTGACCACAGTCTGGGCCCCTGGAAAGCCAGATGGAGTTATGGAGAATTAAAGTGGATTTCAATGAACAACTGAGAAGAAATAAGTATACAGTCTTGTGAAAGGCAAATGCAGCAGAAGGCTGTGTCTAAGTGAATGTAGGGTTTCATCCTGTAGGTTCTTAGTTTTCTATTCATAGTTTCCTAAGATTTCAAATGATGCTATGGTTAGTATCCCAACCCTCAGGGTGACCTGGGGAAGGCACAGGAGAGTAGAGGTCTCAGACGGAGAGGGTAGCTATGTCAAGGCTGAGACAGACTGCAAGGCCTGGCTCAGTATCAACAGAGTCTGTTTTTGATTCTTGGACTGGCCCTGAAGCATGGATCACTAGAGGTGGAGGGAGGTAGCTCAAGATTTACTCAGGAGAGCAGGTGGGGACCCTTGCTCTTGGTTCCTCTGTTCTGTGTCGAGCCTGAGACCACATGACATACAAGCTCTAAGATGACTCAGCAGGGCTGTGTAGGGACCTTGTGTTAACAGGATGACCTCTTTGGCTTAAACCTTCATGCCCTGTATTTTCCATGGTCAAAGGGTCTTTGGGCCCTTGAGTGGATGGGCAGAGCAGCAGGAGACAAATGTATGGATAAAAAGTTTAACAAAGGCAGGTCCTCTATGCAGCATCTGTGACTGGGCCACTTCCCAGATATGTTCACCTGTTAGTTCCTAACTCTTAGGAAAGAGCAGCATGTTGAGAAGGAAACACCAACATTCCCTAGAGCGATAGGAGAGCTCAGAGGCCCCCTCCCCCATGAGGCAGAGGGCCAGGGGCTGAGGTAACAGAGTTGGATCCACCTGGGTTAAGCTCCACGGTATACGGGGTGCTGGCTTTAAGAGAGGCCCTACTTAGGGTTGGTCGGGTAGTTCTTAGCACCCACCCATATCTGCCCCAGGTGTTGGTGTGCAAGTTAGAAGAGCCAAAAGTCGGTGAGACGGTTTCTAACTCACAAGGAAGAGAAGCCAGAAATGGACAAGCTGGCAGCTGTCTCTGAGCACATGACAGAGTCAGGGAACCTTGGAGCCTGCCCTGCCTGAGAGAATCCTAGCCTGAATGGAGACTCCGGGGCCTTCCTTTTCCCTGCCAGGTTGTCCCAAAGGGAAGGTGAGCCTCCAGCAGGACTTGGGACCCCTCCTCAGCTTGTTCTGGGTGCTGGCAAGGCTGGCAAACAAGCAGGAAGTAGCCTGACTGCCAGCACAATAGGCCTTTGTTGTGTCTGCCCCACCCAAGGAGGCCTCAGCCGGGCCAGGGCTGAGGGACTGGGGGCTGGGTTCCCTCAGGCCAACTCCACCACCAGTCAGTCACTGATGTGGGGGTTTCTGCCACAGCTCTCAGACCAGCCCTTCGTCTGAGGAGGCCACAAAGGGGGAGCAGCCATGCCTCCCAGATTCCCTAGAGAGCTTCCTTAAATACTCCCACCCATTATCCCTCTCCTGCTGCCATAGTAACGGTGCCCTGCCCAGCAGGTGGGCCAGACAGAACCTTTGTCATGTTTCACAGAGATTCTGACACCCAGTGCAGCTGGCATAAGACTGGCCTGGTGTGTTATATGGAATGGCTCAACTAACTAGCTAGGCCGCAGTAGCTCTGCCTATTGTACCCCACATCCACTGACCTCCTCAATAGGAGGAATACATAGAAAGAGAACTCTACCGAGTCTGAGACCTGCCCTGAGAGACTTGGGGCAGATGTGAGTCCCAGGCCTTCCTCCCTATGCTTTTTCACATGGCACACGGTGGATCCTTCTACAGCTCAGACTGCCCATCCATTCAGGTGCTCAGAGCTGGCCATCAACACCTAGGCATCAGCAAGGTAGTAGGACCATTTTTTTTTTTTTTTTAAGATGGGAAAAGGATAGACGGCCTTAGCTTACTGGATTCTCCCACGATGCTAGATCTGAACATTGATGATCACCCTCAGCTCCATCACTTCAAGCAGGAAGCTCTGCAGTGGGATGTCCTGAGGTGATCAGTTTTT
>NW_004949136.1:3401508-3404278 GCF_000317375.1 Microtus ochrogaster | reverse complement strand
CTAGACCAGTTGACTAGCACAGACACAGACGGCTCTGGTCATTTTATTCTATTTAGATATAAAGAAGAACAAGAGAACCATGGGTTCTACAGGAACAAGAAGCCAGTGGTTTCCAGGTGTTGGCACACACCTTTAATCCCAGCATTTGGGAGGCAGAGGCAAGTGGATCTCTGTGTCTTAGAGGCCATCCTGGTCTACAGAGCTAGTTCTAGGACAGCCAAGGCTGTTACATGTGAAATGTTGTCTCAAAAAACACAAAAACAAAAACAAAACAAACAAAAAGCCAATCCAGACTCCTTAAGACAAACCAAGGAAAATATTTAAAGATAACTTTATTCCATGGGAATAGTCACATCCAGGATCACCAGCCATTGAGTATAATTTCTGTGAAGGGCCCAGGCTAGAACAGACTATTTCCATTAGGAACCAAGAAAGCTAGAGAAATATCTGTAGAGGCTTTCATGCAGAGAGTTCCATCCCACCGCTCTGGCAGCTCCCTCGTAGAGCTGTTTTATTGCATCTCTGGTGAAAAACTGGTTGTCTCTCTACTTTGAGGCCAAGAGAGCCAACTACCCAGAGGTTTCTGAGTTTGTGAGGAAGGTGCTGACTCCCTGACAATGGATGTGAGAGGGAGCTGTGAGGACCTGAGCTTACAACCTGAGAGTTTTTTCCCTAATTCTCCGCCTGTGTAGAACTGCGATCTCTTGCCATCCTGAAAACGGAAAGAGTGGGAGGTTACATTAGATTTTCAGCATCCTGACCAAGGACAGACTGCATGTGTCTGTTAATCTTGGTAGCATACAGCTCTTAATGACCGTGGAAAGAACATTTATTCAGGACCCCGCCCAGAGATAGATCCAGATGCCTGAGTACATGAGCAGGGATGGGGTGCGTCTATCAAACTTTCTCTTTTTCATTCAGTCCTTTCAATCTCATCAGAAGATATCTATGTGTTCATATGACATTTAGGGTGCTCACCTATCCTGTGCCAACTTGAGACAGAGGGATATGTACCACAGCTCAGAGCTATTGGATTCAACAAGGGCATGCCCCAGCAATGTCTTCAATAGACTTTAACTGGAGCATCTGACCAGAGATCAGAGCTTTTAGAGCTGGGCCCATAAAGTGGGACTCAGGGCTGCAGCCCACAGACACAGCAGGAGCATCTGGGGTTCAGGTTAGTATTTTAGTATTTATACTCTGTCACTGAGCCTGGGTAGTATAGCACTCCCTATATCAGAGACTAAGCTATGTAGATATAGCCTGGAAGGTCTCTACCTCAGGGTCCTGGTCTGATCCCAATCATATCCTAGGGCTCTGTGGATAGTGGCTGCCCTTATTGTTCCTGAGAGGTCTTTGTGTCTATCCATAATCTCAGCCCATCTCACCAGGCCAGTCTGGGATGACTGAGAGTCCTGTCAGGCAAGGGCAGGTAAACCTGAGTCAGGAAGTTAGCAAGGAACAGCCCTCTTGTTCCCGGGCCTATTGGCAAACATCCTTGGGTTTGGGGTCAGAAGGAAATGCTTTAGTCTTCCCAGAACACAGGTGCCAAGTATCCAAGAGCATCCTGACCATATTCTTGTTCTCCAAACACAAATACTCAGGTTATAAGCTCAGGTCCTCACATCAGGGTAAGCAAGGGTCCTGATAACTGAGAAGGAACGTGCCTTCTACAGTCTGAAAATTTAGGAAGTCAGAGGTCACTCATGCTGCATGGACAGCTTTTCTAGAATGGGAGAGAAATGTAGGCCAGGCTGTGACACTCCTACCCCCAGCATTACCCTTTGGTTGGGGTAGGCTGAGCTCAAGCAAGATGTCAAACCAGGGTGTCTAGGACAGATAGTAGACAGAATCATTGGTGTAAGTGGCTAGCCTGGTCCAGTGAAGGGCAATGCCCTAGCTCCAACATTTGGTGCTGGCAGCTACTCCCTGACTTAGGCTATCCTCCCTGGCCACATTATCCCTGGAGAACAGTTTGCACCTGAAGGTTATACACAGGACAGAGCCAACAAACCTTACAAAGCTCCCTCTCCTCCTAGACATAGACAGATACTGAGTATCAGGGCTCAGGAGACAGTTCCTTCATAATTACGAGTTTCCAGCAGAGCGGCTGAGTTCGTTATGGAAAATAGTTGGGCCTCCTGGGATCTCTCTGCTGGTTTGCCTAATTGCTGGGGTCGTTTGTCGCTTCATTATAGGCCCTTCCCCTGAGAGTCCAAGAAACAAACATGTCTGGTAGAGTCATGAGGAACTCTCAGAAAGGGACTTAATGGTTTCATCCCTAGACTACACTGGGGTCAAACCCTCCCAGCCCCAGAACCAGAGACCATATGCCCTGCTAAGTTCTAACAAGAAACCCTGCACCTCTAGTCTGATGATTGTTGTTTTTGTTTTTCGAGACAGAGTTTCTTTGTGTAGCCCTGGCTGTCCTGTCCTGATGCTTTGTAGATCAGGCTGACCTTGAATCCAGAGATCTGCTTGCCTCTGTCTTCAGATTGCTGGGTTTAAAGGCATGAGCCACCACGCCTGGCACTAAAGATTCTATAGTCAGTGTCTGATCCAAATTAGGGTGCTTGGGGCTGCAATAGCCTTTGTACCAGGCTAGTTCTACTTCAAAGAAGGGTCTAGGAACACCTATGACCCCAGTATTTGTGTCGGTGGAGTTCTAAGGCAACCTGCTCATAGACAGGGGCTGGGAGAAAGCAGGTCCTTCAAGCTCTAGTGTGTGTGTGTGTGTGTGTGTGTGTGTGTGTGTGTGTGTGTGTGTATA
>NW_004949136.1:3398139-3401408 GCF_000317375.1 Microtus ochrogaster | reverse complement strand
AGATATAGTAGCCACAGTTGAGTGTTGGGGCCTTGTGAGGTCCAGTGCATATATACAATATATGACCCCTACCTTTCCCCCCTTCTAAGGCAACCTACAATGCCTATGGATTTGGAAAATAGCTCCTGCCTACAGCTACTGCTGTGGCCTGGGCCTTAGTCATCAAGCTGCCCGTGCACCATGCCAGCCAGGCCCCACAGGGGCCTCCCTACCCTGGTTTTTGTTCAACCTGGGCTTGGCGGGCAAGGTGGGGGCAGGAATGTGTGGGCCTACCGCCCCCTTGCCTGCGTCACCAGAGCTGCCTCCCTCTCGTCCTATCGGAGCCCAGGGGACACACCTGTTGGGGGCCAGGAGCAGAGATTGGCTGGCCGGGAACAGACACCTGCATGGGGCGGGGTGAGGAGCTACATGTAAGGCGAGCCCAGGCCGCACTGTCCTTCCCCTTCCTGGCTGCGAGCTGTTTCTTTCCTCCCCATTGTCCCTGGATTGTCGGCCTGTGCCAGTCCACCGTGCAACCTAGTTTTCTTTGTGTTTGAGACTCACCTGAAGGGGAGACAGTCATTCTTTCCTGTGACTCCCCAGCTACAACGCCTGAGGCTGAATCCTGGCCGAGGGAAAGTTTGGGTTGACGCCAAAGCTGGGCGCCCAGCTCTATCCACCACCACGGCTGACAGGTATATGGGGTGGTGAATGCCTAGGCCTCTCCATATCCTTTATAAACCTCGGTTTACTTCCCACCTGGAGGGTCCTAGGCACAGCCACAGTGCTACTTCACTACTGGGGGTGGAGCGGCTTGCAGCTCTGCTCGGCAGCGGAGGATCCTGTCAGGAACCTGTTGGGGCAGGTAGGGGCGGCAGGCGGGAGGCCAGACAGGCCCGAGAATACCACTCTGTAGGGAGAGGTTGGAGGGCCCCTAAGTGACATGGCTGGATGAATGGTGGTGACAGACCTGCGGCTCGCAGATCAGCCTCTGTCTAGTGAGTTTCTGTGAATCGGTGGATGCAGAACAGAGCAGGCTTCCTTCCCAAAGAAGGAAGTGTCTCCTTCAGCCATGCCACAGCCGGAATTCAGATGTGGAGCCATCTTGGGCTAGGCTTGGGCACCTCCAGGGGTCCACAGGCTGCATCTTTATACCAGGTGGGTTCAAGCACCTGGGGGGCAGAAGGCAGACTCCTGCCACTCCCGGAAATAGATCCTTCTGGAATGTTCTTTCATAAAGCAGCCACTGCTGTTCCTGAGGTACTTTTTCCACCATGGTAGGCTGCCGCCTCAGAGGTGGGTACAGGGAAGGGTGCGGCTGGCGGGTATGAGAACCTCATCTCTGTTGTTGGGTTTCTGTGCCGGGAAGGGCTTGCTTTGCTAGCAGCCATGACCCGTGGTAAGAGGTTGACTGAGACATTTAGGTGGTGGCGATGTAAGATCAGAATTGGTCACTCTTGGACTCGGCTTTTTCTCGCTTGTTCATTTCTGGAGTGCCAAACAAAGCCGGGACCACACTGAAGGAGACAGAACAGGTTTTTCAAACCATTACTCAGGATCAAGGCCAAAGTCCATTAAAAAAAAAATTTTTTTTATTAACTTTAATGCCAAATAACACTGCAGCCATGAATAGCCCATATAGGCGCCTGGTTTGAGGAACATTTAGCCTGTGCTATGGCATCCAGGCGTGCTCAGCTTTGAGTTTGTACCCAGACGGCCAGCTCTCTGAGTTTAAACTTAGGAGCCGATAATGTTGAAGGGAATTAAGGTTAATTTTCTTTAGGCATAATATCGAGTATGTTGTTTTAACTGTTCTTGAACAAAATCCATAGAATGTAAGAGTATTTTGATTAATATGTGGTGAACATTTTAAGCCTTTTTTAGGCTGAGCATCCGGGAAAGCAGCACAGCTTTGTTTTGTTTTTCTGGTAACCCAGATAAAACGTCGGACCAATTGGCAGATTGTTGAATTAAGCAAAATGTTTTGCATTTATGAAAATGCAAATGTGCCATAAAATATGGGTGGAGTCCTTTGTTAATTTTCAGGCACCTTGGTAATTTGCAAATACTTTATTTGCAAAAATCAGTTTGTCAGGATGTTCTCAGTGTGTTTAGGATCGGGTGAATGGCCTAGGAAGTTTTCCACAGCAGGAACTTGGCACTCAGGTGCAATGGACTTGAAGGGTTTGCTATGTGACTGAGAAGGCTGGGGGACAATGCTGACCGCTGTGTGGACGAAATGGCGGCTTTGCCTTGAAGACACGTAGTTCCAACAGACGCTAAGAAGTAGCCTGAGTGTAGCCAAGACGAGCCTTTCCTGCCCCCGCCCCCCACAGCTACTGGCGTCTAAGTTTGGCTGATCTGCTGCAGGAGAGGTTGAATTTCAGAGCTTTGTTCTCTGGCCTCACCATTGATTAAGGCCCGTTGGGCTAGTTAACCAGAAACTCACTTTTTCACACTGGGATTGCATTCCTCTGCCACAAATCCCTAAACTTCTCTGTTCTTGCAGGTGGGGACAAAGGCAACCTGGAAAGGGGGTGGGATGTTTGCTGCAGAAGAGGCTTGGTGGCCCTGGGCTTCTTGATCCATTTCTCAATTTTCCTAAACTGAGCCTAGTAGATACTGATAACTAACTAGCTGTGGGGAGCATGATCTGAACCCCACTTCCCAGTTACAGCTGACCAGCTAGGTACCACACAGGGCTCCAAATAGTTTTAGCTTTTCGTTTCTTGACCTGTGGCTACAGTTCTGTCCTATTCTTGACTATCCCTTAGGACCCCTTGTTGAATAAAGCAGGGCCTCCCCACACTCAGTGGTGCTTTGATACCAGGACACCCATTCCCAACTCACGACTTTTAGCATCTGTTCAGCCTTTAAGTTTCGCTGGACGCTCTGCATTTTGGGCGATGTCACACACGCACATACACATGCACACGCACACCCCACTGCTGTCTGGGCACCTGTCTCTGTACCTCTCAACCTGCTAGGCAAGAACAGGATTCAGTGCACAGAGGGTGACTTGTCCATTTGGCTTATGGCCTGGCCAGCTTCATACTTGGCAGGGTCCCTAGCCTTTCATGTTCCCTGAAATGTGTTCCCACTGAGTAGTCAAAGACACGGGGACACCACGCTCATCGTCCCAGTGTCTTTGACCAAACCAGAAGAGAAAAAAGGCAACACCCTTGACTCTTATCCTCATCCAGCTCCCACTCTCTTCTCTTTGTGACTCAGCAGCCACAAGAGCAACTGAAATCCACTTAGTTCTCTTGGTTTCCTAAAGAGAAAGAAAG
>NW_004949136.1:3352484-3397941 GCF_000317375.1 Microtus ochrogaster | reverse complement strand
ATGAGTCTGGTAGGATGGAGCTAAAAAAGCTCAGGAAAAAGGGAAGCGTATCTGGGAGGTGTTTGAGAGCACAGGAAGCCTGGAAGTGCGATAGATACTTAGGACAGTTATCATGAAGGCTTCTGCAGTCTGCCCAACCCCATCTGCTAGGCCTGTGCTCGCTCGGGTCAGGTCCTTTGAGAAATGTTGACTTTGGGGAGAGGAGCTGGAGAACCAGCAGCTGCCTGGAGGCAGTGAGGCCTTTGTTGTGACCCAAGGAATCAGTTCAGGGCCTGAGTCACCTGTATGGCCTTTGTGATGGAAGATGCCAGAAGAATGTGAGAAGCTGCTTTGGCAAGCTCTCCAAACTTGGAAATACTTGTGTAAAGACAGAAATGGGATGAGGGGAGGCATAGACTGGATCTCTTTCAATCCCAAGAGTCCCTAGGGCAGATGCTCAGTCTCCTGGCTCTAAGTGGGGATTACAGACTTAGTCCTTAGCAACAGGAGGGTCAAAGAACACACCTATTCTAAATACCCCTATGCAGCTTGGCACTGCAGGCCTGTGGGTGTGATCGTTGTGTTTCTGTTGGGGATGCTGTTCCCATGTGCTTAAAGTGTCAGACCCCACCAGACCATCAGACAACAAATACCACCACCTGGTCCCTCATCCCAGTACCCTTCTTGAGCCCTGAGAAAGGCTGGACAGGAAAGTAAACAATGTCCTGTAGACAGAGGCCAGTTGTCCAGTAGCTGAACCTCAAAATACGCCGTGGACCCTGATGGGACTGGTCCTGATGTTTAGGCTGTTCGCTGGGTGGGTATACTTAAATGGAGAGCCCATCCATGACCTGATCCTAACCCGGCCCTTGGTCACATGGAACTCTAGCCTGCCTCCCAGATCTGTGGGGGTGTCAACCTCTGGAAGAGACTCTTTGGCCCTCCCAAGTTCTCACCTTAGCCCCAAGCTAGTCTACTGTAGGCCACCATTTGTGACCGAGGCAGACAGAGGCCCCAGGGTTCATGAAACCCCATCCTAATTGTTTCCCATCACATTTCTCAGATTCTACTTCATGCTGTTTGGAGTTGGAAGGTACTACAGGGTCAGCCCCTCTCTGACCTCCAGAACAAAGGGCTTCCTACTGTTGTCCTGGGGGGGGGCCCTGCCCATGGAACCTAGTCCTCTTCAACTCCCTGCCAGGCGGCCTCCATATCCAACTTGGGCAGCCGTGGCCATCTTACTGGGCAGCATTGGATAGTGTCTGATCTCTAATACTGCCTGGTAATGATGGTGGCGGAGCCCTGTATGCAGCAATGGGGCCGCCTCCTGATCCCAGCCCTCAGGGCTCTAGTTCCACACCTCATCTACCCTGCCCAGGATAGGGCTACGGGGCAGAAAGTTAACCTTGGCCATAGGGATTTTAGGGAGATCTTTCCCTAACCAGGCACTTCTGAGAGGCTCTTTGTGTCCTGAGATGAGGGGTTCATTATCATTTGCCCTGGAGGTGCCCCCTCCCAGTGCTCTGGGGGCAAGGACACTCAGGTACCAGGGTCCTGCCTACAACACCCAGGCAGGTGCTGCCACCACACCTAGCAGGTGTGGGCTGGGTAGAACTGTAACAAAGCCTCTAACTAAAGCCCAACCTTGGCTCAGAGGGCCTCATGCCAAAATTTGCCTCACCTAGATCTGAGAGATGTGTGCTGACCCCTAGTGGGGCTACTCAGGCCTGGGTTGCCTTCCCTTCCTGCATCAAGTGGGCACTGACCTATAGACCAACAGCACCTCTAACATGGGTATCGACCCAGTGTGTCACAGTCCCCTTGCTTTGGACAGACCAGACAGTATGAGTCAAGGTCAGTCTCTCTCTGCTGGCCTGCCCCAGTGCAAATATAATGCCTAGTTGTTCATGGCACCAGGTCTCTACTGGTCCTCCCTGAGGGTGGAAACCGCAAATCCTACTCTGTGTCTTCCTGCCAAAGCTCACCTGGGTCTCTGTGGGCATCTTACCGGACAGTGCTGGATTTTTTGGCTTGACTCTAACACTGTCTGGTAACGATGTTCAAAGGTGACCCACCACTCGCCGAAGACAGTCTGATGATGCTCTTGCCCTAGCTCCTGGACTCCAGATAGGTCAAGGCTAAGGATGTGCTGGGCTTGCAATGGGCCTGGTTCAGCTCTATAGCTCAGCAGTCAGTGGAGGCTGGACTCTGCCCCAAGTGGGAATCCTTGTCTATTACTTGGGGCAAGGTCTGGTTTCACCATGCCAGGGGTCCTGGGGTAGAGGTAGCTTGACACTTATTCCTAGAGCAGCTATGCCCATCTTTGCCAACTCCCCTGTTGGCTAGATTTGGGGGTTCATTGATTCCTAGAGAGACTGTTGGGGTTGGTCAGGATGCTGGTGGAGGTACGGTGGACGGCACTGTTTGCTTAAGGACTCTTAACCGGCAGGTGCCTATGGAACTAGTGGGCAAGGGCAAGTTCAGGGACCTGAGCCTCGCACAGCATTGTGATGTCACCAGCTGGTTCCTAATTAAAGACAAAGAATCTCCATTCCTTCCCAGTCCAGGAGAAGAACTTTGCCCCCAAACTCAAATCCAGGATTACTTCTTATCTTTCTTTATTTGAAGCCAGAGTACAGGGCCAGGGAACCCCACCCAGCATGAGACCAGGTGCCTCTCCCTGGGGAGGGGGTGGGAGTGGGGGTCTGTTTCTAGCCTCGATGTTACTCATTAACCGGAACCATTCAGAACACCAAAAAGGGTTGTGATGAGCATTTGCCAAATAAGAACAAGAAGTGAACAGATGACTCCCCTGGTGCACCCACAGATTCACACACTGGGGGACCAGGCACTGGGCTGGGGCCTGGTAAGAAAGTCCTCAGAGTAATCCCAGGTCCTAGGGGGACTCAGCCACCCCCATAAATAGCCCTTGGATCAGCTCTGCAGAAAGGTGAGGGACCAGAGCAGTCAGGGACCGCACCCCACCCCACTTTCCCTTCGCAGGTACTGGATCAGAATTGACTGCCCAGATGGGAAGGCCCTTGCACAGTCCACTGCCTGCTGATGGATGTCTTACCAGACATGGTTAGATCTGGATGCCTCTGTCTAATACTGTCTGGTAATGCCGTCCATCCATGGCCTTATCACCGCTGGAGATGACATCCTCACCTCCTCAAGGCCACTGGAAAGAGAGCAAGGCCTGAGTGCGTTAGCACAACTGTCCAGGGCTGGGGCCATCACGCCCTTAGCCAAAGAGACCACAGTCTGAGCCTACAGGCCCCCTGGGCCTGACTACCTCCCTCCAACCCAGCCACAGAAGATGTTGTATAACAAAGATGTGAGACCCCGAGGCCTCTGTGTCTGACCTTTTCAGGAGCAGTCAGTGGAGTCTCACAGTGCCTGGGCTCCACACTGAGACACCTCAAGCTGTAGTCAGCCAGCACCTGCAGATTCTGCAGTACCTGTACTGTCAACACTGGCGTGCAGCCAGAGAAAACCCAAAGCCTTGGTCCTCAGTCCCCTCCCCGATGTCTCAGGTCACGGGGCCCAGGTGGAGAATAGGGGTACTGCCCAGGTGCCAGACCAGGTGAACGTGACCCTGTCCAGGGAATGTGTGGAAGGCTGCAAAGTCCTGCATTGCCATCTGCTCATGAGCCCTCTCTCTGCAGGCCACCTCCAGTTTTTAGGATCAGAGAGCCATCTTCAACCTAACTCTGGGTGCTGAATACCACAATTTTAAAGACCAAGCTCCCCTAGCCCCGAGAATTTTCAAAAGGCTCTTTCTAAAACTGTCACTTCAGAATAATTCCCAACTCTTACATCATTTACTGAATGAGCAGCACGTATTTTGCTGTGATAAGAACTAGAACTGGCCAGGTGGTGGTGGCGCAGGCCTTTAATCCCAGCACTTGGAAGGTAGAGACAGGCAGATTTCTGTGAGCACAAGGCCAGACTGTTCTACAAAGTGAGTTCCAGGGCAGTCAGTACTATTGTACAAAGAAACCCTGTCTCAAAAAAAAAAAAAAAACCTCTTCTCAGACCCCACATAAACGTCCTTTACCTCGGTGCCTCGACTCATGCAAACCTGAAGCTGGCCAATACAGCCTGAGTCCAGCGCAGCTGAGTCCTGCCTCACCCACTGCCCTCTAGAAAGGACCCAACATGTTCTTACAGGGTTTTTAGTACTGGTCAGGCCATTCTCTCCAGAGGATCATTATATGGAAATTAAGCTTCACCTCCCACAAAGCTTGTTGTACCCCAAGTGAGTAACTGGACCCTGCATTGAAGGTTGTTTCTATGTGGTTGAGGGGTTCTCTGTCTCCCTGTGATGGACAATCTCCTTATTGTCCTCTCTTTAAGCATTGTAAACAAAAGGCAGGGAAAAAAATCTCTGTAAGACAATAAATTTTATGCTTTGTGAAATTATACTTTGATCATCTCATTTTAACCATACAAAACATTGTCGAGCAGCTTTGCAAAGGACCAGGCTGAGGAAACGGATTCCAATGGTCTGTGCTCCCACCGGAGAGAAGGCCTGCAGAAGTGAGATATAGGGCTCACTATACCTCACCATACACAAGCTGGCTCTGGTATGCAACATATATGCCAAAACATACCAAGGTCCAGTGATCCCTGGAAATGGGGCTTCTATCCCAGCCAAGAGTCAGCATTGGAGTGAGAAGTGGGTGTTGTTGTTTTATGCAGTGCCAAGCCCAGGGTCTCATGAATGTAAAGCAATCATTCTGCCACTGAAGTGAGAATTGGAAGTGCCCTTCACACCCCAGGGTCAGTGACTTCTGGCTACTTCTCCAGAGCCTCTCCAGGACTGGGTGTGCTACCTGCTCAGGCTGGGGACCACAAGCCCCAATAACTCAGCCCAGGCCTCGGCAGAAGTGCTATGTGCGCCAACACACCTGCAGCCCCACCCTACTAATCTGGGGCAGAGGAGTTTCTTGGGCCAGCTCTGGGCTGACCACAAAGACCCCTGTCCCCAGCACAGCATAGGAAGGGCAGGATCCGTGACAGTAAGCAGTCCCACAAATAATGACATCTCATGGGGGCCACTCCTATTCCCACAGGACTGGGCACAGCTGGGAGAAGATGCCCTGCCAGCTATGCCTAGCACAACCTCCTGCTCCCACAGCTTAGACCGGGGAAGAGACCCCAAAGGAAGAGCCATATTAATAGAGCCTAGGGGTGGGTGCACAGCCTCTAAGGGGATGATGGAGCCGCTTAGCATGGGCAGAACCACAAAGAAACCTGAAAGTGAGGAGGGCTAGAGGGTAGCCTAAAACAACAGAAGTTGTTTTTCAAAATTTCCAAAATTCACCCAACACCTCACCAAGGCCCTAAGGGGAGCCCCCGGGTTTCCTCTTAGTTCACAGGTCCTGTGGCTTAGGACAAGATGATTCTCCCAAGATTCTAACTCAATCACATCTGTACAGACCTTTCTTTAAAAAATAGTCATGTCCATGGGCTCCAAGACGCAAGATATGGTTTTGTATTTTGGAAGCACCATATATCACATCAAACTTTGTAACCCTTACAAGGCTCTGAACATGTGTGGTTCATGTGGACCTCAGGAGGAAACTACAAATTGGCGCCAAGAGCCAATGTGAGCCATGCTTGGTGTCAGAGCCTAGATTACTAGGGCTGGATTAAGGAGTCCCCGTGAATGCTCAGGATGATGCTGGAAGAATTCACGAGAGGATGCACAAAGAGGATGGTTCAGACATAAGGGGGGATGTCTATCCCTGACCTCTATTTATCCTCAGCATCCCCCCAGCCTCCTCAGACCAGTTTGACTTCCCTTCTGAAACTCTTGCTTTGCCCCTCAGCTCACACAATGACCCCTTTCACTATCCACCTGAAACTCTTGTTTACCTCTGGGCAGCTGCTGAATCATAGTTCCTGGGTAACAGTTGCCTGGAGACAGTTGCCAGGTCACCACTGTTGTATCCCAGCAAAGGGTTCCTAAGACCTTGCAGAGCAGGTAAGAGACACTGGCTGGTCACCAGCTGAGGGTCCTGACCAGGGCTGAGGCTGAGTGCTTGCCCTCCTGTACCCTGTTATTTGCCCTTCCCAGAAGTAGACAAACAGGAGAGAGGACCGGCCAGAGACTGGGCAGCTTGGCTGAGCTCAGTCCTCTGCCGAAGCCACTCTCTCTCCAAACCCCAGTGTTTTAGCCAAGAGAGGAATGTCTTGTGGGGTGGGGCTGACCCATGTGGGTAACTCAAGCTCTGGGGAGGGCTGGGAGCCCTCAGGATGAGCTCTTTGCCTAGAGCCATGTCTGTCTCCTCAGAACTGACCCCTCAGAAGGGCCACCTCCTGAGATCCACAGAGAACGCATCCCCAGACAGCGCTGCTCGGGAGGCACCAGCCCTTCAGAAAATGTCAGCACCTTCTCAGAGCCCTGTGTTGCCAAACGTTGTGTCTGGGGAAAACTTCAGCAGAACACTGATGTGCTCATTTTCTTGGCCGTCTTCTTCAGGTTTAAATGCATCTCCTGCCCATTGTACCGGGGTGTGATTTCCTGCCGGTCTTTTTATCTGACCAGGTAAAAAAAGTTTATTTTAAATTTATTATAAAGAGTTGAAGCTTCTGTCTAGCTCCTCACCTGGAGCTTTCCCCAAGACCCAGAACCACATGATTTGTTCCACTATTGAACAGCTTGCTTTCTGAAGTAGTAACTGACACTCTTACTGTGAAACTTCCTTTCTGAATTCTGGGTCTGACCCTGAGAGAGACTCTGGAACGCACTAGACAGGGGCAGCTGCTGGCAGCGTCCCAGCTTAGATGCTGCCCTTCCTCTCTCGGGTAGACGTATTCCTACTCACCCAGTAGGGGTTTTAAGGAAAGTTTTTGTCATTTTGTGGGGGTTTTATTTGTTTATTCATTTTTGAAAGAAGCTCAGGCTAGTCTCCCACTTCCCTAGGTTCCTGGAGTTGGCACTCCAACGTGTGCCCTCCTCAAAGGGTAGAGGGCTCTGGTTGATCACAAGGCAACCCCGCCCTAACTCCAAATAGTATGTCCAACTTCCTTTCTTTCCTCGTCTCTCAACAAGCTACAATGTTGAGTCTCTGTGGGTTTGTATTTGGTTTGATCCTTTTGGCCTTGTCCTCAGTTCTTCCTGGACAATTTCCTGGACTTAATCCTGACCTTTGTGTTTCATGTTTAATTCTCACAGGCTCCTTCCTACCCTTTTTAGGAAACAGTATCTCTCCCATTCCCAAACACATTCTAGAAGAGAGTTAGAGTCCTTCAGTTTCCACATTCTTCTTCCTGTGTGAGTCTGTATGCTCCTCTTGTTCATACCTAGAAGACCTCCTAAGATCTCCCTGGGGCCAGGCAGCCTCTTATGCTGTAGACCATACTGGACACCGGTGTCTTAAGGTCCCATTTCCATAGCAGGTCCCCATGGCTCTGGGTTCTGGAAACGCACTGGAGTGCATAGGACTTCCCCAGTGATTGCAGACTGCACACCCACACCTCCTACCTCAGCCTCTTCCTGGAAGCTTTTCTAAGTGGGAATGGGTCTCCAGACACCCTGGATTCCCCCATTTGCAGCCTACCTTCTACAGAAGTATAAGGTTCTCAATCCAGGCTTTCTCTCCACCCTACCTACAGAACTTTTTGAAAATTTTTTCCTTTCTTGTCAGTTCAGGGGCATGGAATTGGTAGACGACTTTCATCTGGTTGCTGTCCTTGGCTTTTCTTTGCTGTCAGTCACTCTAAAGCCACAGACCTGTTTCCTCTTTAGAGCTGACCTTCTCCTATCCAAGGGCAGCAACTTGTCTTACCCTCCCAGTCACAAGACTCTGTGTGCTGTATCCTCACTCACTCCTGACCAACAAACTGGGTTTATTTCCTTAATGTGGGGCACAAAGATTCATCTAGGAATAGATTTTAAATGCCCTAAAATGTTCTAAGTATGGAAAATAGAGAAAAACGGCCTCATCCAGGGCAGGAGTGGCAGGGAAAGAAAGGTGATGGTGGCTTTAAACCGGTTGTGTGATAGAACCAGGACTGAGCACCTGGGTAGCCATAACTGGTAGGAATTTTGATCGGGGCTAGGAGCCTTTTTGCCCTTCAAGCCTGCAGATGGGGACACCTTACCAACAGCAAGACTGATGGGTACCCTATTTGCAGCAGACATAGAGGCCACACTCGTCGAGGTCGGGGCCGTCTCAGCCGAAGAAGACTCACCCGGCGGAGACTGACTGCAAAGATGGCCTTGCACCCACGGACTGGGAGGCCTCATGGCCATCACAGAGGTGGAAGTGAGCCACAAGCTGAAGGCACAGCCCAGGACATGAAGAGTCAGCCTTCCCCAGGCAGGGTGGGCCCAGCTGTCTGCCCCATCCGAGGGCTGGGATCTCAAGCTTCTCGAAGACCCCGAAGGGGTGTAGGGACTACATCTTCCTCAAAGGTTCATCGCCCTGGTGCCCTCATGCCTGCAACACGCAGTTGTACAAGATTCATCCACTGCCGGGGTAAGCCCCCTCGGACACATGTCAGCTCCAAGAGACCCAAACGGTCCAGGATCCGTCGATGCCACACTCGGGCACCAGGTGAATGCAGAGTATCCCTAAGACTGGTTCCACATACTCTCAAGTCAGGGCCTTCAGGGACAGCATTTTATAGGAAGGGAACTAGGCTTACACCAGGCCATGTCCAGTCAGCCAGCCAGGCTCTGAGAGAAGCTAGCAGGGGACAACATATAGGGACACTATGCTCAAGAATCTGCAGGTTCTACCTGTCCATGCCATCACAGTGGGCACTCCCTACCCCAACTCCACTTAGTGCAGCCTCTCATCTCTCCTGGTTGATCATAGACCCTTGGGTCACCCATGATGTCATCATAGACATTGTGACCCCAAGGGCCCTCTGGAGACATACATCCCCACATCATGTCTGTAAGGGCTCCTGCCTCACACTCCGGCCCACTCCCTGCATGGAGCTGGCCCTGCTGGTAAGGAGGGTGGAGGTGGGGGTCACCCTTTTCATCCCCTCTGTAGTCTCTACACTACCTGGACTCTGCATGATTTAAGGCTGGTGGAAACTGCCTCCTTTCACGGGTGCAATGACCCTCAGACCCCTCAGGCAGGTCTGTGTTGGGCCAAAGAGAGGTCCAGAGGGGTTGGGTTAGTTCCCAGCAGCTTCTGGCATTGGCTGGGCTTGGGCAGATAGAGTGGGTACCTCCCCATTCCTCCACCTGACAGCACTGATCTCCAGGCTGGACCCATGAGAAACGGATGGCAAGCAGTGTCGAGGAGGGGCTCCGGCCTGAGCTAAGTCAGCTGGACCAAGATGCAGGTGGGGCCTCTGGCAGCTGGGAGGGGCAGGAAAAACCCTACTGAGCCAGAAGCCTGAGGCCTCTGACCACCTACCTGCCCACAGACCTCCTGGAGGAAGAAGAAACCGCCAGACCACCTTTGACCTCCCTGGAGGGGCTCTTTCTGGAAGGGGACAAGCAGCCCAGTCCAGGTCAGGGCCCTTTCTTTTACATCGGAGGCACCAACGGAGCATCAATGTGAGTGGACTTTGGGCAGCCCTGGTCTGCCTTCCGACCCCTGGTGTGGACTTAGCCCACGATGCTGCTATGGGGTGACCACTCCTGCCCTCTCTTCCTCAGACAACCCCAGGGCCCCCCAGTTATTAACACCTTTTACCCCACAGAATCAGCAACTACTGTGAGAGCAAGGGCTGGCAACGCACGCAGGACAGCCGCTGTGAGGATTACAAGCTGAAGTGGTGTGAGATCAAGTCCAGGAACAACTACTGCAGCTTCCGGGAAGGTAGGGGACACCCTGAGGGAAGCGGATGTGGCAGAGCAGCTTCAAGGCACCACCCACACCATCCTTTCTGTCCTGCCAGGCCAGCAGCTGCTGTTCCAGCTCCCAAACAATAAGCTGCTTACCACCAAGATCGGGTTGCTCAGTGCCCTGCGGGAGCATGGACGCACTTTGAGCAAAGCCAGGCTGCTGCCCAGCGCCCAATCCAAGTGAGCCCACCCCGCCCAACCCCAGGGGTGCACCCACTTCTACCTCCATCTTTAGGACCATTTTCCCCATTCCATAAACTTTCCTCAGCAACCACTCTCCTTTAAATGTTCCCCCCTCCCCCCTCCCCGCTGGTCTACCAATCTGCTTCTCCTCCAGCACATGCCCACCATCCTTTGCTCAGATATCTTTCCTCTCTGCCCACAACAGCCACCCATGGATGTCCCTCTGCACTTATCCATTGCTCCACCCACTTAGCCAACATTTTGCTCCCACTCATTCTTATCCGCTCAGCCATATCCATCTGGTTTCCTCTAACCCTACCAAGCTGAACCTCAATGGTTCACTGATTACCTCCCCAGCCATTTACTCACCCAAATGTTTACTTAGAGATCTGTCTTCTCATTTAACCAACTGCTCACTGTCAGCCCCTGAAGGTCACAGCGTTCTATAACACCATCTAGACGTCTGTGTCTCCAGCTGTCTACTTCTTACTAACTTTGACCAGCAACTCATCTGCCCTCCTACCTCCAGACCCATCTATACTCTCACTCTGCATACTCCACCCACATCTACAAACTCAGACCAGGACGTATGTCCCTTTGGGAAAAGGATGTATCAGCCCTTGGGAGCTTACATGGCCCAGCCCAGGATGCCTTGGGCCACAGGGGTAGATAGCTGAGAGAGACCAGAACTGAGTTATAATAAAAGGAAGTTTGGGAGCTCAGATACATACTATGATTCTATGCCAGGCACAGTCTTGGCATTGGAAATCAACCCACATAGAAGAGAGCAATGGGGAGAGAGAAAGCAAGGAGATGGGATGGAGGAGCCACAGTGGGGCTGGCAGCCAGAGGCTGGCTGCCGCAGAGAAGCTGAGAGTATGAGACACGTAAAAGGGTATTCTGCAAGGACACGGTGTGAACAGAGGCCTTGCAAAGGAAATAGCTGGGGGACACCTGGTAGCCCCTTCCAGCTAGCCTACAGGTCAAACTACCAGATCACTGGCCGAGTTGAAGTCGGAGGACAGCCCTCCCATGTCTTCACCCCCCTGCTCTCCCAAGGGTTCTAAAAATGGACGAGTTTTTCCCAGAGACCTATCGGCTGGACATCAGGGACGAGAGACAGACTTTCTTCACACTATTTGATGGTGAGAGGCCCCTGGGTAGGGCCAGGTACTCTAAAAGGGTAGACAAGATGAGGTTCGGAGCCCAGCAGGGTGGGCAGAGGGTTGGGCAAGGCCAGACCTGGAAAAAGTGGAATAGTTCTTGAGAGGAAAAGCGAAGCCAGGGCTTGGGACTTGGTGTTAAGGGGTTGGAAAAAGAGGGTGGTGGTAGCCTTAGTTAGGGGTAGGGGTGTGGCAGGGCCATAACCAGATTATGGGTATGATTAAGGTGAGACAAAGGAACCGCCCTCTAAACTGGGGTGAGGTAGCGAAATCAGGGTAGGACAAGGGTTGAAGCCAGTTGGAGCTGGTCGAAGTGGTTAGGGCTGAGGGGGCGGGGTAAAGAAAGGGAAGGTCAAGGCTGGGGTGTGGTCAGGGCCAGGGCAGGGTGAGGGATGGGAGGGGCAAGGAGCACTCAGGGCCAGAGGCTCTGGGGTTACTCCCTGCAGAAACCGAGATTTGGATCTGCAAGCCCACGGCCTCCAACCAGGGAAAGGGCATCTTTCTGATCAGGAGCCAGGAAGAGGCTGCTGCCCTGCAGGCCAAGACCCAGAGCATTGAGGACGACCCCATCTACCGCAAGATGCCCTTCCGTGCACCTCAGGCGCGGGTGGTGCAGAGGTGTGGGCGTGGATGCCAGGAAGGGCCTGGGTCCCAGACTAGTTGGTGCCTGGTGGTAGGAAACAGTGCTGCGGAGAAGCCCTCGGCCATTGCAGGCTGTAGCATCCAAACAACTTGCCTCCACATCTAGCCCTACAGCCTGCGCAGAGGAGGTGCCACATTTTAGCTGGGGTGGCAGATAAGACTGCCCCTAAACACAGACTCACTGGAGGGGGGGGGCGGCTCGTCAAGGAGGGCTTGGTCCCTATGTCCTCTGTCCTGTATCTGTCTTCCCTACTCTGCAACCCAGCTACAACCTATCTGCAACGCAGAGCTGACCAAGGGCCCATCTGCCTACAGTGGGGTCCAGATGCTCAGTTTCACATAGGACTAGGAGGGAAAATTCAGATCACCCTTAGAAAGGTCCTAGTAGTGCCTTACCCTCTGCTAGTATTTACCCTTTCTCTGGCCATGGCTGCTACTTGCTGCCTTGTTCCCCTTCTATAGGGCCCCCCCAAACATGCTCTCCCTACCTTAAGTTTTGAAGATCTGAAGACTATATGGAACACCCTCTCCCTTCCAAAGCCATTCACCGTTCAGGATCCAGTGTCAGCCTTCCTCCTCCAGATGGCCCTTCCCGCCACAGGGGCCCAATCTGCTCCCATAACCTTCCTAAGGGAGCTACACTTTAAGGTGGCCAGACACTTGCAGTAGATAGAGATTTGGTTATGAGGCCCTCTTCCCAATTCCTCTGACCAGTTCAAACTCGGAAATGTCCTCTGACCATGGACAGCGTTCAGCTAGCTGTCATGTCTAGGACAGGAGGGAGGCAATGAGAAAATGGTTCTTGTGGGGATGACAGTTGTAGGCCAGCTGACCAAGCCACTCAGTCCCAGGTGCCCCTTATGGTACCCCCTAGATATATCCAGAACCCGCTGCTACTAGATGGGAAGAAGTTTGATGTGCGCTCCTACCTGCTCATCGCCTGTACCATGCCCTACATGGTCTTTTTTGGCCATGGCTATGCCCGCCTCACCCTCAGCCTGTATGACCCTCATTCCAGTGACCTCGGTGGTCACTTGACCAATCAGGTAAAAAACCCCTTATGGGTAAAGCCCCCCCTTTTTTTTTTAAAATATTTATTTGTTATGTATACAATATTCTGTCTGTATGCCTGCAGGCCAGAAGAGGGCGCCAGACCTCTTTACAGGTGGTTGTGAGCCACCATGTGGTTGCTGGGAATTGAACTCAGGACCTTTGGAAGAGCAGGCAATGCTCTTAACCACTGAGCCATCTCTCCAGCCCCCAAAAGCCCCTTTTCTATAGGCATGGATGAGCTCAGAGAAACACTCTGATTGCTTGGGAGCACAGAGGAAGGGTCTGCCTGCCCAGGGTTGGGAGTGACTTAGTAGCCTTTGTCTAGCTTTTACCCCAACAGAGACTCAGGTGTCCTACAGAAGGACCTTAGAGCCAAAGGTAGAATGGGAGTCTCGAACAAGAGGTCCCTTGTTTAGGGTCTGTGGGTATTTTATGACTAGGAGGTGTGTGCGTGAGCATCTCAGAAGCACTTGTCCTGGGAGACAGGAATGGAGCTTCTGTGAAGGTCAGAAGGTTAGGACAAAGCATCCATTGAGTGGTCTCTTCGGAGAGTGACCTCTAGGCTCTGCTTTTGCTGTAGTTCATGCAGAAGAAGAGTCCACTGTACATGCTTCTGAAAGAAGGCACTGTGTGGAGCATGGAGCACCTCAACCGATACATCAATGACAAGTTTAGAAAGACCAAGGGCCTCCCCAGAGACTGGGTCTTCACCACCTTCACGGTCAGTCTGGCTTCGAGTGGGGAATCTGTGTCCATGTTGCCCTTGGGTTGGGCGAGGCGTGTGGCTTTTCATGAGTCATTGAAGCTTATGTAGTTGTAGTAAAGTCATCTCTAATTGTTCTAGATGTCATTTTCAATATCACTTTGAAGAGGCAAAAGTAGATGTCCTTGTATTTCTTCTGATTTGAGGGAAAGTCTCACAAATTCCCTTCTCTCCCTAGTGTACTAAGTATTTTTTAAGGGTAAGATGCTGAGTAATATAAAATGCTGTTCCTATACTGATTAAGATGATCATGTATTATTTTTCCAACATTCTATTTGTGTGTATTGCATCTATTAACTTTCACTGCTCTTACGTATCCGGAATAAATTCTAGGTGGTAGTGGTATGTGATAATTCTAATATGCTTTTGAGTTTGATTTTATCGTATTTAAGTATTTTTGTGTCTGTGCTCATAAAGTAATGCTGACCTATAGCTTTTCTTTAGTATTTTATCTGATTTTGATATGAAAATGTACCATTTCCCTTTACTTGATGTCTTGGTGTTTTATTCTGGCTCATAATTTTAGAAGTTTGAAGTCTATGATCAAATTGATGAAGAGGTGAGCAGGCTCTGACACATTCGCCCCTGTGTTGGTCTGCCCTGCTCAAACCTGAGAAACTGTAGTTGGAAATCCATAAAACTATGAAGCAAAAAGTCCTTACTCTTTGAAAGTAATTCTCTCAGGTATTTGTTATAATGAGAAAAACAAAATAAAAAATTGGCACACCCTGTGAAGTAGCCTGGACTTTTCGTTGGAGGGAAGGTTTGTCATTAACACTGGTTTCCCATCACCCCTCAGTTTCACTTAGTTGATGTCGATTAAGATTTTCTATTCTTGTTTGTTTTTAAATTTTGATATTTATTAGTTTTTCTGGTGATTTTTTTGCAGTTCTCCTTGCTTATATAATATATTTAGTGCACAGATATTTACAGTGTTTCCTTAAATTCATTTTACTATGCTGGGCATGGTGGTGCACACCTCTCATCCCAATTAGGAGGCAGAGGCAAACATCTCTGTGAGTTCTAAGCCAGTTCGATCTATATGGCTTCAGGCCAATAAGGTCTACTGGGGGGCAAAGGAAAAGGAGAGGAGAGAGAAGGACGAGGAGGAAGAGAAAGAAAGGGAGAGAGAAAGAAAGAGAGAAAGAAAGGAAGAAAGGAAGAAAGAAAGAAAGAGAAAGAAAGAAGAAAGGAAGGAAGAAAAAAAGAAAGAAGAAAAAAATTAAGAAGAAGGAAGGAAAGAAGGAAGGAAAAGAAAGAAAAGTTGAGAAAGAAAAAGCAAGGAGCCAGGTGGGGTAGCATAATGCCTGTAATTATACAATTTGGGAGTCAGAAGCAGGAGTTTCAATAACTCAACATATATTTAGCTACACAGAGAATTCAAAGATAGCCTGGTTTATATGAGATCCTGACTCAAACAAAACAAAACGTAGAGGGCTAGGATTATGCTCTGTGGTAGAGCATTTACTTAGCATGCACAAGAGCTCTGGGCTCTAGCCTACCACACAAAAAAATGAATGAACACTTTTTATCCCAATATATGTTGTATCTTTAAAATGTTTTTTGGAGGCTAGGGAGCTTGATCTGTGGCCAAGAGCACTTTATCTACAAGCATGAATTAGAATCTCCCATATCCATGTAAAAAGCCATATGTGGCTGTGCACGCCTGTGACCCAGCACTGAAGAGTGGAGGCAGTTAGAACCTGAGAGCTTGCTGGCTAGCCAGCCTAACTGAAAAGGTAAGGTCCTAGTCTAGTGAGAAGCCCTGTCTCCAGGCAATAAGACATAGACTGATAAAGGAAGACACCCTAGGCTGCGCAGCCAAGGTCCAGAGAGCACACTCTGGAAGCATAGGCACAGGCGTGCACTTTGGCACACTCACATGCACATACCACACACATTGTAATTCACACACAGGCAGGCACACATGCACACGCACATTCCTGCGCGTTTGAAAAGATCATATAACCCACTGTTCATTAGAAGGTTCTGTAAAGGTCTGTGGAGTCTAGGTTTTTGTTTTTTGTTTTGTTGTTGTTGTTTTGTTTTGTTTTGAAAGTCTCAATATGTAGCCTTGACTAGCCTGGAACTTATTATGTAGACTAGACTGGCTTCAAACCAGTAAGAGATAAGAGATTCGCCTACCTTTGCCTCCTGAGTGCTAGGATTAAAGGCATAGGCTACCACATTCAATGTTAAATTTTTTAAATTTATTTATTTATTAAGGATTTCTGCCTCCTCCCTGCCACCGCCTCCCACTTCCCTCTCCCTCCCCAGATCAAGTCCCCCTTCCTCATCAGCTCGAAGAGCAATCAGGGTTCCCTGACCTGTGGGAAGTCCAAGGACTGCCCCTTTTTGGGGTGCAGAGGAAGGTCACCACCAAAGGATGACTTTCAGTAACTCTTCCTCCACCATGTGGGTCCTGGGACGAAACTTGTGGGGTTAGGCTTGGCATCAAGCACCCTTGCTAGAGAAGCCGCCTTACCGGCCCTTGTTTTATACATTATTGTATGTGTGTGAGTGCAGGCAAACACTTGCCATGGTGAGAATGTTGAGGTCAGAGGGCAGCTTCTTTCTTCCTCTGTGGGACCTGGGGACTGAGCTCATGTCCTGAAACTGGTGTGACAAGTGTCCTTACCCACTGAGCCATCTTGTTGTCCACTGTGTGTGTGTGTGTGTGTGTGTGTGTGTGTGTGTGTGTGTGTGTGTGGTGTGATGTTGTATGTGCTGAGGCCACAGCAGGTTCTAGGAATCAAACTCAGGTCACCAGGCTTGCACAGCAAGCACCTTCATTGACTGAGCCATCTTACCAGTCCTGTGCAACCCATTTGTTCATAGTATTGGTCAAGACTTCTGCTTTTTAACCATCTATGTATGTAGTCCAATTGTTGTCTATCATTTATCTATCTATCTATCTATCTATCTATCTATCTATCTATCTATCATCTATCTATCTATCTCTATCATCTATCTACCTATCTATTATTTATTTTGTCTTTTTGCAACAAGGTTTCTCTGTGTAGCCTTGGCTGTCCTGAAACTCACTCTGTAGACCAGGTTTGCTTCAAATTCACAGGAATCTACCTGCCTCTGCTTCCCAAGTGCTGGGATTGAAGGTGCTGGCCTTCACTGCCTGGCACTGCTATTTTCTGTGTCTCATATGTCTTCTGTTTACTTCCTCAACTACCACCTCTTATTAGAGCAGACATATGCTTTCTAGTGTGTCTTTTAGTTGTAATCTTATTGTTTTCTTAGTGGTTGTATTTGAGACTACCATTAACATCTTAGTCATAATTATTCTGATTCACATAGTTAATTTCAATAACATAGAAAAACATTGTTCCTATTTTATAGCTCTATTCTCTATTGTGCTGACTTTAGATCTACTTCATTCAGTTGCCTTTTTAGGAAAATCAATTTCAGGTGAAAAAAACAGATATGCTGTCTTTTACTTAATGTAGTCACCTTTACTAGGGTTCTTATTTTTATTTCTTCATGAGAGTTCAAGTTACTGTTAGAAAGACTACAGGACAGGCATGCCTCTGCTTTTCCTTATGTGGAAATGTCTTTTTGTTTATATGTTTTTTGAGACTGGGTCTCACCGTGTAGACAAGGCTGGCCTCAAACTCACTGAGATCTGCCTGTCTCTGCCTCTTGAGTGCTGGTATTAAAGGTGTGGGAATGTCTTCATTTTTTCATTAAAAAAAAGAGATTTTAAAATGTTTATGTGTTTGAGTGCCTGCATGTATGTATGGGTACCACATATGTGCCTGGTGCTCACAGAGGCCAGAAGAAGGCTTTGGATCCCTCGGGATTGGAGTGAGAGGAGACTGTGGACAGCCTTACATGGACTCTCAAAACCTAAATGGGGTCCTTTGCAAGAACAGTCAAGTGTTCTTAACAGCTGAGCCATTTCTCCAGTTCTTAATTTCCCTATTCTTGAAGTATGATTTTGTTGGGTAAACAAATCCTTTTTACTATTTGTATGTGCATATGTGCTGTGCATGTATGTGATGTCTGTACATGTAGCACATGCATGTGGAGGCCTGTAGCAGATGCCTTGTGTCTGTCCTCGGTCACTCTCCACCTTTATTTTTGGGACAGGGTCTCTTATAAAAGAATCTGCCTGTATCACCACCAAGGACTAGGGTTACAGGCATGCAGTTGCCATGTTTGGCTATTTATATATTCTAGGGCACCGAAATCAGTCTGTGCTTGTACAATAGATGGCACTTGACCAACTAAACATTTCTCTTTTTAGCCTCTGTAGATAGAATTCTTGGTTGGCAGTTTTTCCTTTTAGTGTTTGGGATATATCATTCCATTCGGGCCTCATGGTTTCTGATGAGAAAGTGACTATTAATCTTATTGAGTATCCCTTTTATGTGATGAATAGGTTCTCTCTTGCTAATTTCAACATTCTCTGTCTTTTTTATGATTTTGTATGTGCATGTGTGTCTGTGTATATGTTCATGCCTGTGGGTATGTGTGTGCAATTTTGGAGGTCAGTGGTCAACTTAAGGTACTGTTCCCCAGATGGCATCCTCATTGTTAAAGACAGAGTCATGTCTTCGTTGAGTTGAAGTTTACTTTATCTGTTTGTCTCTGCTGTCCCAGCACAAGGTCTGCAAATAAGGAACCATCACACCAGAGCACATGGGTTCCGACTGAACTCAAGTCCTCATGCTTGTTAGCCTGGGCTTTGCTGACTGGGCTGCCTCCCAAGCCCCCTCTATCTTTTGAAAGTCTGCTTATGATTGTTGTTGTATGAACGGCGGGGCTGTGTCCTGCCACCCGGCTAGCTTTACCTGAAATAATTACATGGAAACTGTATTCTTTTAAACACTGCTTGGCCCATTAGTTCCAGCCTCTTATTGGCTAGCTCTTACATATTGATCTAACCCATTTCTAATATCCTGTGTAGCCCATGAGGTGGCTTACCAGGGAAGATCTTAACTTGCGTCTGTCTGGAGTGGGAGAATCATGGTGACCGCCTGATTGGGCTTATTTCTCCCAGCCTTTTGTTCTGTTTTCTCTGCCTACCTAAGGGTTGGCCTATCAAATGGGCCTAGGCAGTTTCTTTATTAATAAGAAATCACTCCCACATCATATGATATGATAAGTCTATTAATTTATCCTTCTTTGACTTAATTGAACCATTTAAATTTAGAGATTAATGTTTTACATCAAATTTAGGAACCTTTCTGTCATTTCTTACAATTCCTTGCCCCTTTCCTTTCTTTCTGGGGTTCTCAGTACCTATACCTGCTGGGTTGATTCCTCTCCCCAAGCTTCTAACTAAAGCAACCTGAAGTGCTATAATGTTCTCTGTTCTACCAGGGTTTTGTGTGTTCTAGCTGTCTCTCTGCTGCGAGTTCTAATTTTCTTCACTTTTGTATCTCCTGGTACCTGCCTCACAGTATGGTTTTGCTGAATGTGTTTCTGTGAGCCTGTAACTCTGAGCATGTGAAAATGTGGGCAGTCAGAGTTATGCGGGCGAGGGGTGACTTCACCTGGGCCAACCCGCCACAGCCAGGATCTCTCCCTGCTTTGCCCACAGAAGCGGATGCAGCAGATCATGGCCCATTGCTTCCTGGCGGTCAAGTCCAAGCTGGAATGCAAGCTGGGTTACTTTGATCTCATTGGCTGTGATTTCCTGATTGATGAGAACTTCAAGGTGCTGTCTTGGGAAGATGAGGTCTGGTAGGCTGGCACAAGGAGGTAGGGCCCATCTGTACAATGACCGCGTAAGCAGGCCCAGTGGGTGGGCTCAGCCCTAAAGTTGGATGTGTCATAAAGCTCTCCTCCTACTGGAAATGAGCAGCCCTCAAGAGCAGTCTTAACTCCTTGAGCAAACATGGGGAAGAAAAGCCATGGAAAGACACAATCTGCCCAGAATCACATAGCTTGATAGGGACCAGAGAACAATCTTCTTACTGGCCAACTGGGCTGTGGGTGGATTAGGGATGCTGACCGCTGTCTGCCGCAGGTGTGGCTGCTAGAGATGAACTCCAATCCTGCCCTACATACCAACTGTGAAGTCCTGAAGGAGGTGATCCCTGGAGTGGTTATGGAGACTTTGGGTGAGCTCTGGGCAGCCCCTTGTCACAGCATTCCCGTCTGCTTCTTTTTTTTTTTTTTTGGTTTTTCTAGACAGGGTTTCTCTGTGGTTTTGGAGCCTGTCCTGGAACTAGCTCTTCTAGACCAGGCTGGTCTCGAACTCACAGAGATCCGCCTGCCTCTGCCTCCCAAGTGCTGGGATTAAAGGCATGCGCCACCACCGCCTGGCCCTCCCATTTGCTTCTTTGTCCAGTTCTGGGTAACCCATCCAGCTTGCCTCCAAGTTCAGACTCTACAAGTCTGGTTTCCCAACACCCCATAATCTGCAAGGCCCCCCAAGCCCTCTTTCTGCTCCAACGTCTCTGTCACCTGACCCACCTACGTCTAACCCTTCACGGACATGCTGGAGAAGTTACCCTGCTCCAAACTGCCCTTTCACTCACTCACCTCACTCACCCTCTCACTCACCTTGTCCTCCTCGTAGATCTAGCTCTTGAGACCTGCCAAAAGAGCTTGCATTGTCAGAAGATGCTGCCTCTGCTGTCACAGCGTCGCTTCGTGCTCCTTTATAACGGCGAGACTATGGACGTGTGGCCGCGCTTGGGGGGCTCACGCCCCCTTGCCCGCCTGCCTCCGCCACCGCCGCCGCTGCCTCCCAGGCCCTCCAGTGAGGCAGCATCCTCTACACTGCCCTCAGCACGTGCCACAGCAGACCGACCTGGAGCACGCAAGCCGGTGCCTTCCAGGGCTGCTCCCATATGCGCCTTCCACAAATCGCGGCTGCCTGACTCCAGCGGAGGGTCCGGAGCGGAGTCCGAGCCCTCTCTTTGTTCTGGGTCCCCAGAAAACAGCAGGGACGTGACTGGGGAGCCCTCCCTGGGGCCGTCCGAGGAAGAGCGCGAGGAGGAACAGAGGAACGCGAGCCACCGGGGCTCCTAGCCGCCACAAGCAACCAGCGACCCTGCTCGCGGCCGTGCCCTCTCCGGGACCTATAAAAGCTACTTTGTGACAAACGCGGCCTCCAGAAGCCGGTCCCACCTGGGCGCCCCAAGCCCTTCTGTCACCCTCCTCTCTTTGCTCCTCGGTTGTCCTTAGCGGAAGGAGAGGGAGCTGCATGCAGAATGGGAGTGCATCCTTCAGAAAGGGAAAAATTTCACTGACCTGTTTTTCCTTCTATGAGGCAGCCCACCAAATCCTGGGTTCCCACTTACTGCTCTTTCTCATCCTCCTGAAACTCCATGGCCTTCATGACCTCTTCAGCCTGGCATTGGGACTCACCCTCTGTTCCCTGGAGTCCCCAGGAAAGGTCCATGAAACTCTGGAAGTCCTATCCTACCTCATTACTATCCTGGAGCAGTACCGGGATTCATTCTCATACTGCCCACCATCTTTCTTCTGGCCTTTCAGACACTGTGGAACAGGGTCTACAGCCTCCTTCCCCACAAAGGCCTGGTGTTTGTCAGGGATGGGAGAGGTACAGAGGAGTTGGCCAAGACAGCGCAGTTCCCAGGAGAAGGAAGACAGACATTAAGCTGACATTCGTGATTGCTCTCCCTCCTCCCCTGCCACCCCCTGCAATAGTCATGTTCCTAGTTAGCATGGAGGTTTGAAAGGAGACCTCTGACCACCTCACATTTTACACCAAAGTGGCCAGAATCCTGCCTTTAAGTCCCTGCAGCCAACTCCTGTCCCCTTAAGTTACCCCACCCCTACAAAACTCCAAAGACAACCTCCTACCAACTTGCAAAAGGACCTGCTCAGCTTGAATACTCTCTTGCATATCCTCTTCCTTGTTTTCCCTTCTGACCTTTAATTGGTCCCAAACATCAGGCTTAGCTCCATCACACGGGAGAAATGCCAGACTGGTCCCTGCTCTTTATTGAAGCAAAATCCCTCGGGAGGTAAGGGATCTTTCCTTGCAGTTTCTAAGATGCAATGCCTGGCCACCAGTAGAGGGCTCTGTCAGCATACAGGGAAGTTCCCTTCCAGAAACTCCTCACAGTTGAACAACTGAGGCTCAGATCCCAAGGAAATTATAGAGACCCTACTTTAGCTTGTGAGCATCCCACATTTCTGCACACTCCCCACAACCCTTCTCCATCCAGACTGCTTGCTCCACCCCAGATGCTCCAATCTTGCTGTGGCCTAGGGCATGAGGTACAAGGTGTAGTACAAGCACACTTTTGTCTGTAGGTGACCAAGCCCAGCATCTTCTGTAACAGTCCAGGAAAAGCCTGTCCCTGGTCAGAGGGTCTCTGGTCTATTGGCTCTGAAGCCCACTGAAGCTAAGAAAATGGAAACCCAGCCTCCCCAGAGCTTTAGTGCCCTACGTCTCGGTGAAGCTACACCTGTTCCTGGGGTTAAGGTCACATTTTTGTTGGCAGCCATGGTGCTACTAGCCATGCCCCTTGGGGCCACCTGTCACTACATTCTCAACTTGTGCCTCCTCCAAGACTTAGGTTTCCCATAGCCTCTCCCCCTCCTCACAGTTCCCTGACCAAGTCAGAGCTGTATCCCCATCACTGGCATGACAAATATTTCTGCTCTCAGCACCACATGGAGCTGCAGCCCTGCCCCCCGGGGGGGGGTGGGGAGTCATCTCATGCCAGTACGGGTGACAAAGCTCTCAGGAGGAAGATGCTTCCTCTGCTGTTGTGGGGACATGGAACATCTACTGAGACCATGATGTAACAAATACTCGTTGGCAGTAGCCTGTCCTGCTGTGCCAACCACAGGCTCTCCAAGGGCTTGGGCTGTCTGCTACCCTTCATTCCTGGCAGCTGCAGAGCATGTCAAAGAAGAAGGGTTTCAGGGACCTCCTGCTGCTCACTCATTCCATGGGAATGATAAGCGATGGCCCCATCAACCTCCTCCAGGTCCTCCTCAACTCTTCACAGCCCACATGCAAGTCCCCCAGAGCCCTGAGCTCAGGACCTCATCAGACTCTGGGGAGAGAGGGGCTGTGGGGCATCTGAGCACCTGGCCACTTGGCAGCTTCAAGGTATTCTCTGATATTCAAACAATATGACAGGACTGGGGGTTAAGGAGCTGAATGATGGCATCAACTCTGGGCTGGCCCTGCAGAGCAACCGATTGCCACTGGGGTTGGTCACCCAAGAACAGGGCTCCTGACAGCTGAATATATCCTCCCTTCTAATCACTCCCTGTTCTCCTGAGAGAATCCTGAGACCCTCCTGCTGAAAGTGTCAAGAGTTTCCTTCAGAAGATGTGGGGAATTGAGCTACTCACAGCTCTGACCCAAGCACCCTGTGCCTTCTGTTGTCCCTGCAGTCAGACCTTTACCGCACACACGTGCACACGCATGCACACACATGCACACGCACACACACGCATAGGGTCTGGAGCTTTCTGCGTATTTTAGCTTCGGTCAGACAATAGTGGGACATCCTACATACCTTCCCACTCTAGTCCCCCCCATCTAAAAAGGGGCCCGAACAGATAGCCTGGTCTTCAGAAAGTCACCCTAATTCATGGAGCTTCTTGGGAAGATGGGGTAGGTAAGGGATGGATGTCTACCTTCTTTCTCCACTCAGCTGCTTCCCATAGGGGCTAGTGGCTGTATAAGGGACAGTCCCTGAAATGTGAGCCCAGCCCAATAGAAGACCTAGACGTAGAGGTACTACCTGGTCATGCCTCAGTAGCTAGGAGTAGTCATTACCCACTTGCCCCCCAAGGTCTCTGGACTGCTGTCTGGAGCTGGGGGAGGGGTTGTCGAGGTGTAAAAAGGAAGCGACCTCTCTCCATGATACAGGTCCTTCTCTGAGCTGGGGCACGTCTCACACTGAGTAAAGTGTGGGCTCTCAGCAAGCGAGAGGGTGGAGGCTGGGCAGGAGTCACCAGCTGTGGCCGGAAGCCTTTCTGGGAACTGGGCCTGTGCGCTAGCTCTTTATCTGAGAGCAAAACTTAAGAAATCAAGGCCAACGGGTGTGTGTGTGCTGTGGTTTTCCGGAAGAAATGGAGAGTGGCTACTGTGGGGTAGGGGTTTCTGGGAACTGCAGTGAAACCTCCCTCTTGCTAGTCTAGGCCTAGCAGACACACCTCAGCTGCTGTGGCTGCCAGACTCTGCAGGTGGGTAAATGCCGTCCCTACTTCAGAAGGCGGGATCTGGAATAGTCTCTGCTGGGGTGGCAGGAGGTGGCAGGAGGCTTCTCAGCAGAATCTTTTCAGCCCATCCTCTTCCCCACGTTTCTAGTATTCCTGGATTTCACACGCACCTGCTTGCAGTCATGGACTCTGTCCCTACATGACTACAAACTCTCAGCCCTGGGGAACTGAACAGACCCTGCACAGCTCACGGTTCTCGTGGAAATCCCCACTTCTAACAGGCTGGCACAGTTCATCTTATGCCCCTGAGGTGAACATGAGAGGAATTGGGGGCGTTGCTGACTGCAGGGCAAGGGTACATGGGAGACTACTGCATACCTCACCCCACCCTGCAGAATCTCCCGCCATCTCTATCACACCCATCAGTCACCCACGGAGGAGTTTCCAGAAGATAGTAGTCTGCACACGTCATGCTATTTGGGGATGTCCCACCTGTGGCAGTTCCAGGGGAAGGCAGGACTGCCTATTGCTCAGAATCTAGGGGTGTGGTGTGATAGGCAAGCTGGGAGATGCCCCCAGCCTCCACCTCCCTTCCCAGGCTTACTCTAGACTTTGCAGATTGTGCCTGATTCCTAACCCACCCAAAAGGGGACAGAAGAGGCAGCTCCAGGCAATGAGGGTGCTGGTACATCCCCAAGAGACTTCGTGTGGCCCTGAGCGCTGTGCGTTCTGATCCCAATGTCCTCCACTTCCATGGCAATTTTTCCATCTCCTCCTCCAGTCTCTTCCAGGTGCCTGTGTGTTGATGGGGCTGTTAGCATCAGAAGTTGCAGATACATCCCCCAATCCCTATTTACCTGCTGTGAGATAAAAGACAGGAGACATTAAGTGGAAGGAGGAACAAGTAAGTGCTCAGGTGTGCAGATGCCTTAAGGGTGCTTCCCTCAGCCCTGCCACTCCCTGGATATCCATTCCAGGGTGGCCTTATTGAGTCTAGCTCTGGCTGTCCTGGTCACTTTGTAGACCATGCTGGCCTCAGACTCCCAAGATCGGCCTGCCTCTGCCTCCCGAGTGCTGGGATTAAAGACATGTGTCACTACACCTTGCTCCTCCTGGATCTTTCTATGAGCAGCCCCTACAACTGCCAAGAGGCAGGAGAGATGTTTTGCTCAGAGGGCCTCAGAGCCAAAACTATGCACTATGCACTCCAGAGAATTTGCCTTGTGCCAAGAAATGCTGATATGGAAACTGGCTAAAGCCTGATTTTTAAAGTCCTAAAGTGCCATCCAACCCAGTCTCCCAGGCATCCCAAAGGGCAGTATCCCGAAGACTACAGGCTCAGTACATGGTTGCCTAATATGGAACAGACAGAGGTGAGGGGAAGTGGTTTGGACAAGAAGCCAAGAGGAGGACTGGAGAGCTGGCTCAGCACCTGCTGCTCTCTCATGCCTGCGTTCAGTTCTTAGCACCTATGTGGTAGCTCACAACTATCAACTCCTGCTCCAGAGAGTTATACACAATGCAAAGAAACTTACGGAGGAATTAATACACCCATAAATAAAAAATAGAAGATGAAACAAAGAAGGCAGGTATTCAGTATAGATTACCTCCTTCCAAAAGCCTCTCTAGTCTGATGGTCCCTCCTGAGGATTTGTGGCCAAGATTAACCTTGCCTTGTGCACCCACCACTACCACCCCAGAGAGAGCCCTGAGGGCAGGCCTCAGATGTCCCTCCCTTGAAAGATCATTCTAAAAGTCTTTATTACATTTTTGTACATGCGTGTGTGCTTGTGTGGACACTCACAGGCATGCGACATAGCGTACATTTGGAAGTCAGAGGACAACTTTTCAGGGTTGACAGATTCTATCATGTGGGGTCAAACTCATCAGGCTTAGAGGCAGGAGCCTTTGCCAAGATATTTCACTAGACCATCCTTTCCATTCTACGCCCTGGAAGTGACCATGGGCACAGGATGACAAGGGGTGTCCTCAAATGCAGCTCTGGGAACCTTACTTTCCTCTGTCCCTAGAACACAGTCACTCAGGTTACTAGAAAAATATTTATTGAAAACCACTTGTACAAGGTCTTGTCCTGATCACTCAGTGCTCTCTCTTGGAGAGCCTAAAGACCCCACTCCAACAGAGTTGACAAAAGAGGAAGGCAGCCACAGGACCCAAGTGGAGTCACTACTCTCTTCACCCCCATCATCTTACACCCACTTCCACCATCGAGGGGAGCAGGGCCAGGCCCAGGGAAGGATGCACAGCAGAGCCCTTGCTCTCACCAAGGGTAGGTCTGGGCAAGTCTTAGAGGGTCTGGCTTGGAGTACAGAGGAAGAAGAGCCCTCATGGCCACCGGTCTCCCAGACGATTCTTTTCCTCCGTTTGCTCCCCACGCTCCTCCTCGGGGAACTGAAAGCTGCAAGCATCCTCAGCTGGTGGAAACTGCACCTCCAAGAGTGGCTGCGTCTCTGCAGTAAAAATGTGGTCAGCAAGTAGCCTGAGATGTATGTTCCCCTTCCCAGGGACACAACTGACCTCGGAGATATATGTGCTGCCTCCTCAGCTGCCATATGTGCAAGCAGAGCTGGACTATGATTAAGAAGAGAATGCAAACAGTCGTGGCCAGAAGGATGACAGCCAAATGACCATGTCGTTCAGTGGGCAGTGGTTCCGGAATGCACACAGCATTGTGAGTCTTGTTCCCAGGGAATATGGTGAGAAATCCAAACTGGGTACAGCTGGACACAGACACAGACACTGTCAGGCTTGGCTACCCAAGCAGTCACACTGGGACCGTTGGCCTCTGAGACATTTGGGAGATGAATGGGGGCCTTTGAGGGTTTACAAGGGAGGGGTGGGAGAGGCTTCCTCAAGAGTGGGCCTAGGCTACTCATCCAGGACTTACTCGGCCCAAGGTCTGCAGCGGCCCTCACGGCCTGCGGAGAAGGTGCCCATGGCACAGTCAACACACTCGAAGCCAAACTTAATATTCCCTGTGGATAGACAGACAGACTATAAGGACTACTGAGGTTAAAGAAGAAGGAGTCAGCACTCTGGAGGCAGAGGCAGGCGGATCTCTGTGAGTTCGAGGCCAGCCTGGTCTACAAGAGCTAGTTCCAGGACAGAGAAACTCTGTCTCAAAAAAACAAAACAAACAAGCAAAAAAAGTCAGACTAGGGTCTATCAATCCACCGGATCTAATGTCTGCAGGACTAGAGGCTGGACAAGCAGTACTATGTACACCTATTCCAGAACTAGAATGATACATTGGTCCCTATGAAGATGGTTGGATTGGTGGAAAGACCTGGCCATAGTCAGAGTCATAGTCTGAGAGCAGACCAGCACCTGGGCAGTCCTCAGCCTCTCACAGCCAGCCCTGAGAAGATAGCAACACCCTCATTATGATGGAGAATCCCAGGCTAATAGGAAGAATGGCTCAGGTATTCTGAGACCACTTGGCCCACCTATCCCTTCTAGAATCTAGAATGCAGATCCCTGTCTACCCAGAGTATATACCCATGCGCCCTGTAGGTACAAGCATTCTTACATGCCTACACATGCTCACTGGGCATCCCTACCAGCTTGGCTCTAGATTAAACTCGTGGTTAGCTTGGGGATATCTCCCAGGGACGTACCATGAGGCTGCACCTTCTGGCCTGGTTGGCAGGGGTAGTGCTTACAGGTCTTGCACTGAGGGTCTTCACAGTGGTACTCCGGCATGACACATATACAATCTCCTTCAGGACAGGTCTCCTTGTCTTGGCAAGAATAAGAGTCTCAGGAACTAGGCAGAGTTTCCCTCTTCAGAGCTCCTACTGGTCCTTCAAGTTCTTAGGGTGCTAGGCCTCCATCCTCAGTCCAGTGCAAGATCCTAGGCTTTGTCCATCTCAGTGTTCCATCTCAGATGGCTGACCGCTAATATACATACCACCCACTGTTCTGAAGTTATGGCTTCATAAGTCCCATTTTATATGGGAGTCACCTGGGGCTTTCTAAGGTCCCTGGGCCCATGCTGCCTCAGGGTACTAGGAACACCTCAGCAGCTGCAGTCACTGCTGTCCACATTTCTTTCACAGACACATGGGTCCTCAGAGCTGCCTCTTTCTATATCAGAGGGATGGGGGTGAAGTGCTAAGATATTTTTCTTTGAGGGGTCTTCAGACTGCTCTACACGTTCTAGGTAACATAAACACTGGATAGGGCAGAGGAGAATGTTGGGGTACCAACCCAGACAGAGCTAAGGTTTGACCCACCCAGCAGACCCTGAGATGGTCCTCTTTCACCTTGGACCCCAGATCCCTCTTGAAGAAGAAGTTTCCAGCCCCTGCTCCCACACTTCTGGTCTTGAGCAAGTGACTCATATGGACCCTCTACCTCCTTCTCAGTTCCAGACTCATGGTTCCAGACTCAGAAAGTCTTCCTACCCACCCTCCCTGTGTGAGAGCTGGGCAGGGCACTGGTGCACATACTGGCTCCTGCTCCCCTCTTTGCCTTACCTGGAGCACACCGATTGCAACACCGTGTGTTGTTGCCAGTCCCACGCTGGAAGCTGCCAGGGCCACAGCTAGGCTCCTCAACCAGGCTCTGATGACCTAGGTCCAGCACCCAAATCAGTGAGACTCCACACACCATAGCCCATGCTCCCATAGTGTTTCTCCTGGGTCTTCTTCCTGTGGGTTGATTTTTAGTAGTCCCCAACTTGCTCCAGCATGCTTTGTCCCGCCCCTGCCTCAGTCCCCACCCCTCAGATTGGGCTCCAGACCAGCTCCACCTCCATCTTCCGGCAGGCATTGTGGTGTTTGTAAAGGCCTCTGTAAAGTGTGCAACAAAGTCATATCATCTTCCTTGACACCTCCTGAACCCCAGCGAGCCTCTTCCAACTCCAGCAGACACACCCAGGACAGGCTGCAGAGGAAAAGGATCCTCATTCACACAGGCTGCTTGAGGGTACCCTTTATTGTGTAAAACTCCTCCTTTCCACCCCAGAGAGCCAGTGAGGGGAGCCCAGAGCTTATATGCCTTTCGGAGAAAGTCGCCATAAGCTGGGCATTCCTAGAAGGCGCCTGAAGCCAAGAACAGTATGTCCTGCCCAGATCCAGCCTGGAAGTTCCAGCTTGGATCTCTTGGCTGTCTCTGGAGCCACTTTTGTTCACCTCCTCACACAATTCTAGATAAAAGGACTCCCTGATGGAGCCTTCTGGGCCTCTTCCTCATGGGGAGACTGTATTGTCTTTCTGAGCCTCATTTTCCTCGTGCAGTCACTAACAGGTTCTGGAACCCTGCCTCTACAGGAAAGCCTTTCTGGATTGTTCAGCCCCACTTCCCACATCTTCCAGCTGAAACTAAGTACAGGGAAACATGGTGAGGACTTTGGGGAGTGTTGGAGGTGAATATGGGCATCTCTGAACTTGTGGGTACCCACAAATGGAAGGTGTGGAGACCTCTGTGATTGTTGACACCCTTTTAAGATGCTGTTGGAGGAGGCTGAGGAAGTAGGAAATGTTACAGGTTACCAGCTGTGCAACTCCTACTGTTCTCCTGCCTCAGGTGTGTAAGCCTCCTGAGAGGCAGCCCTGGTCACTGCCGGGGTGGGGGGAGGGGACTCTGGGTAGTCCACTCTGGGCCAGCCTTAGCAGAACCTCTCCTTCGAGAAACAGCTCCAGGCCAAGGAAGTGGGTCTGAGTACAAGGGCAGAAGGGAAACCGCGTGCCTTGGCTCCACATAAAGATACTGAGGGCAATATTGCCTATGCTCCTAACCATTTAAAAAAAATTACGGGAGCGCTCACTTTGGAAGCATACATAGAAACTGGAACAATACAAAAATTAACATAGCCCCTGTGTAAGGATGACAGAAAAATCTGTGAATCATTCCATATTTGGGGCTGGACATAGTGGGACACACCTTTATTACGGCACTCAGGAGGCAGAGACAGGTGGCTCTCTAAGTTTGAGGTTAGCCTGGACTATATAGTGAATAGGACAGCCAGAGTTATGGAGAGAGACCCTATCTCAAACAAACAAAAATCTAGAAGGTCAGCCGGGACCACGCATTCATAGTATTACCCCAAGCCTGGTGAGTTCATGGTATACACATGGAATCCCCTGCCAGCCATGATATTCTCACACGGGGGATCCCTGTTCTCTAGGCAATGGCCTCTTCCACGGGGGAGAGATAACAAAGCACTCACCTCCAAAACACTGCCATGCATTGTACCTTGAAGGTGTCCCTTGGGAATTTTTGCCTTGGTGTTGTATCCGAGCTCAGCCATGGGCAAGGTCTGCTTGACAGAGACTTGCAAGGCTACAAGCTGCTAATGAGCTTCATAGAGGTTCTTTCCAGGAGACAACCACACACAGATCACAAAGATAAAAAGACACAGGTCATATACCTAGGGAGATGTTTTCATGCAGATGACATCAGTAAATGTCAGCACCTATGTCAGACTTCCTGTCCTACCCACTTCTAGGTACCCACTGCAAGGAACTGCCAAGAACAAGCAGCTTCCGTAACCAGACAGTGGGCAGAGGTGATTTTTATCTGCTCGCTGCTATCTCCTTTATTTTATGTGCAGCTCCTTGTGTTTGTATTTCCATGTGGTTTGTTTCACAGGCCTCGGTGAGGATGTTCCAGGCAGTTTGACCCTGGAACTCCCAGACTGAGATGGGGAGAGCAACACAGGTAGTTGGGGAGTTTTTGAGATGAGGGGGGATAGAGAATACACTTTGGGACAGCATCAGAATGAAGAGAAAATAAACCCAGTATCTGTGCAGGTGGGGTCATGGGTATGTAACCCAGGAAGGGACCCAAGGAGCCCCCAAATGAGCAGGAGACCGCATGAAAACTGGAGACCTGTGTCCAGTAGGGAGGGGGCATAGGTATGGCCTGCCTAGACTGGGAATAAAACCTCTTTCCTATCAGCTCTAACCTCCCAAGCCCCATAGCATTCTTCCTCCCCCCCTCCTCTCTAGGATGGACTTCTCTATGGGGTGGGGGCTGCCAATTGGCCTATGGCTCCATCCCCCGGCTTCAGGTGTGGTTGGTTGTGCAAGCACCCAGTGAAGGGCATTTAGTAGTTCAGTGGGTGTTTCCTTTGGCTGCAGGCAGCTGGATGTTGTCAGAGAATGGAGAGAGATGGGAAGGGAACCAGGATCAGAGATAGTTTTATCCAGCCAACCCATGGGGGTCTCAGTGACTTGGGCTATAAGTAATAGGGTGCCCCACCATGCAGATGAAGATCATCATATCTGGTCTGGAGGTGGTGGCACACGCCTTTTATCCCAGGACTTGGGAGGAAGAGGCAGGCGGATCTCTGAGTTCAAGGCCAGCCTGATCTACAGAGTGAGTTCCAGAATAACCGGGGTTACACAGAGAAACCCTATCTCAAAACACAAAGAAACAAAAATACTATATCCGACCACAGGCAGATCAAGTAAAAGATGGGAGGGGTAACAGGTGTTACTTTAATGTCAGGCCGGTGGCCTCATGGTGGCAAGGGGCAGGAAACAAGGAAACAGTTATCTTTATAGCTCCTTATGGTTCCTATGCCTCCTCAAAGTGCAGTTGACACAGCCTGGCACCACCCCCTGCACCAGGATGTCTGGTGACTCCTTTCTTTTTTGGGGTTTTTTCTTTTCTTTTTTCTTTTCCTTCCTTTTTTTTTTTTTTTTACTTTTATTTGAGACAGGGTCTCACTATGTAGCTCTGGTCAACCTGGAACTTGCTATGTGGATTAGGCTGGCCTCGAACTCACAGAGATCCTCCTGCTTCTGCCTTCTCAATGTTGGGATTAAAGGCATACACCACCAAGCTTGGCCATCTAGTGACTTTTAACATCTATCACATGACACCAGTTTGGGCTCTCTGGTTTCACTTGCATGATCAGGCATGACCGCTTGACTATCTCCAAGAGCAGTTTGGCACCGTCTGCCTGGAGTTCATTGAGCTTTTGGGTCCCTGTGCTCTTTGAGCAACACAGCCGTTGCCGCTCCCAGAACTCCCAGAGCGCAGCATAAGACCCTGGGTCTTCAAAGTGTCCATATTCTTGCCAGAGAACATTTGTTTCTAGAGGAATAATCTCAGGACAGACGAGGTTTGGCTCAAGAAGCAGACCAGTTTTCCATAGCCACCCATGTATCTGCCTGAGTCACAGAGGTCAAAAGGGGCACAATGGTTCATGAGCCCCTCTGGTGATCAGGATACTCAAGCTGTTTGCCAGGGTGCTTTCCTTTTGGCTAAGACTCTTAGGTCCCCTTAGAGCAGTGCTTCTCAACCTGTGAGCTGTGACCCCTTTGGTGAAACTCTGTCTCCAAAAACATTTACATTACAATTCATAGCAGTAACAAAATTACAGTTATGAAGTAGCAACAAAAATAATTTTATGCTGGGGGGGTCACTACAACACGAGGGTTGAAGTGTTAGGAAGTGTTAGGAAGGTTAAAAGCCGCTGCCTTGAAGCACAGACTCTGGACTGCTCACCAAGCCGCCAGTTGGCTCCCCTAGTACCATCCCCTTGGCACTTCAGACCTCCCGTACTTCATACCCCTGTTCACACTGGAGAAAACATGACTTAGTGTGAGTCTCTGAGCAGACCTTCACCTTGGCCTAAGACTCTTCCCCCACCAGAAGAGGATGCAACCTCAGCCCCCTAGTGCCAGTCACAGACTCACAGTTGCTAGCATGTTTATTGGTGGTTCCACCAGGCAGGCAGTATGCATAGCATACATAGGAGAGCCCAAAGCCAGCCCGGCACCTAGAACGGTGTGGAGGGTACTGGCAGGCACCAGGATATAGGCTGTCCATGCTCCATCAAACCCTTTCCTGAGGTGCTGTTCAGATCTTGGCCAGAGTAAAGTGTGTGTCAGCTTGTTCCTCCTGGATGGGGATCCTGAAGCTGTTTCCCCCTAGGAGAAGCAAAGAAGGGAGAAGCAGTGAGGAGATATATCTCATCCCTCTAGGAAGCAAGCTTTATTAAGTCCACAGCGGGTACTCACAGTAGGGTTTGGGAGCATCAGACAACCTCCAAGCCCTTCGGAGAAGGTACAAGGCCAGCAGCACAGTCAAGGGAGCCAGCAGGCCCAGGCCTAGGCCTAGGAAACCAGTGAATACTGGGCCTATGAGGAGAGCCTAACTGAGTGCACTCACTCTCCCTCACCTCCTCTCCCCTCCCTTCCACTGGGCCAGTGTCCCTTACCCCTAGGAGCCACCTGGGTGGATGTAGAGAGCAACTGAGAAGTCCTGGGCCAGACTGTGGTGGACTGGACAGTGGTTGGCGCGACTGTAGAGCCCTGGGTCTCCCAGAGCACTGTGGCTGGGAGGCTTCTGTCCTCACAGACTGCGTCCAAGCTGGGACTGGCTGGGTGCTGGGTCTGCTTCCCAGATAGGGTGCAGCTGTGGGGTGAGTGTATCCATTAGCTAGAGACAATGGTGGAAGTTGCACTGGGTCATCCTCAACTCTGCCAAGTCCTCCACCCCAAGCCATACATCTGTGTCTGTTTCTGTCTATCCTTGTCCTGCTTCTACATGAGGTTCTGCGCTCTCAAAACCCTCCTGGTACTTCTCCAGCCCTCTGAAGAACCACAACTTGAGAGCAAACATGTTTCTACAGCCTGGACTAGAATCTCCCATGTCCCACTCCACTTCCAGGGCTCCCCACAGGGGCTGTGTTGAAGGGAAGATGTCAGAAGATCCCCTGGTCCGTCACTTAGTCATCTAGACACCAGCTCTTAAATGCCCAAACCTTTCTGATTCCATCCCTTCCACACCCCCAGTCCTCAGTGTTCCAGCCAGCCACAATACTCACTTAGTCCAGGGCTTGCAGGCCTGGTTGTTGCCTGGAGAAAAGTGGCCAGGAGGACAGGGGACACAGTCTGCAGCAAAGACATAAGTCAACTCTCTGATGCTACTAGGTGGGCCCTAGATGTTGAGGCTGCTGGAGGCGGGGCCTGAAGTGGGGAACAGTGTTAAGGCTCACTCTCCAGTGCCAGTGCATGGGAATCTTGGTCTCTGCAAGCTCCTTCCTTCCCATGTGCCTCCCACTGGCACTGACCCAAGTCTTGACATGACCCAATGGGAGAGGGGCTTTTGGCCAAGACTAGATAGATGCTGGGAGAAGTAACAATGTACCAAGTGGGAACACGGCTTGTTTTTATACCATTATCATGAAGGGCATCAACACACATGGATCCTGACCACCTCGCACACACCGGCCATGGACAGACATGAACCTGCCTGGTGTAGGGGGCCACCCTGAGGCTCACCAACTCCAAGTTTGTGGCTGCTGTCTTGCCGGGGCTGGGTGCCTGGCTTGCACTGGCAGACAGTATCCTGAGTTGGTGTGCAATTCTGCTTGAGTTCACTCCCACTTCCTAGGGAAGATGAAATAGAGACTGTGAATGCGGCTTAACTAGCCCTGACCAACGCACAAGGCAGGGTAAAATGGACTTGCCATCCCCAGTGGTGCAGGAACAAAGTTGAAGCTGAGGGAACTCTGCAGCCTGACTTCAGGCTTCTTCTCTCCTAAGACCCTCTCTCTGGCTACTCTGTTCTTCCTGGTCATAAAGCCCTGTAGAAAGCTACTGAGCTAGCACAGGGCAGCTGTGGCCTCCCTTTTCTGCCCTTCCCCAACCTGTCTCCAGCCTAGAGCATCTGAATCAGAAAGGTACTCTCAACATCCACATCGGGCCTTACCCACTAGGACAGCTTGGGCAAGGCCCAGTTCTAAGAGGCCCTGGCTGAGCCTTCACCGCAGAGGACAGAAGTGTCCCCTGAGAAATTCCCTGGCTACTAAGGAACCCTTAGTGAACAGGATTCATCATGGCTTGGAGTTAGTTCTGAAATCATATGGGAAATATGGGCACCCATTGGTGCAGCTACTTCCTTGCTGGGCTGGACAGTGAGTCAGGGTAGGAGGAGCTCACGTTGGTTGCACTGTGTACACTGCTTGCAGCTTTCATAATTGACTGCCTCGTTGTAGAAGCCAGGTTCACACGGGTGGCATACAGTGTCCCTGTTGGCATCACAGCGGCTCACCATACCGTTGCCTGGAGTGGAGCCCAGAAAGTTAAACAGGTCAGCTAAGGCCCAGGACGGTGGAGACACAGCACCCTGACTCCTACAGAACCAGCCTTTTGGTTGGCTGTCTCAGACCTGGGAGCATCATCTGATATCACCTGAATTCACTTACCCGTCCCGCCCCCTAGAATATCTCTACCTGTGTCTCCATCATTGTCCCCCAACAATCATCCCTCCCCCACTCCGCCACTACATCCCAAAGCAGGGCCGCTCACCTGGCTGGCACTCATGACAGCACCTGTGACCACTGGGGTACGTATCTTCAACACAGTTGAGCCTGAATGAAACCCCAAGTGTGAGTCCCAGGAGCAGAAGTGCTGTGGGCTGCTGGACCCACACATACATCCTTGTCTGGGCTCTGCCTTCACAGGAGTCTGGGGTTTTTCCTTGCAGGATGTGGCTATAAGGGCTATGGGGGAGGGGCGAGAGGAGTAGGCGGAGAGGCGGGAAGATAAGTGAGCATGTGTTCCAGTGTGTATGGCACAGGTGTAGAGTCCCGTAACGAGCTAGTGTTTGGGGCCACTGGGGTGAAGGGAGGTGCAGATACCCAACATACACATATGGAGGCACACAGAGAAACACATGCTCACAGGCATTTTAAAAAAGGATTTTATTTTTAATTATGTTTTTTTTTCTTTTGGGGGGGGCATATGTATATGGTAAGTATAAAACCCAAGGAGGTCAGAAGAGCTAGAGTTATAGGAAGTTGTGAGCCACCAGCGTGGAAACGAGGAACCGAACTTGGGTCCTCTGCAGGAACACTTGCTTTTACCACTGTGCATGGTACTTCACTCCTTTAATCCCAGCTCCGCCTCGTTCACACAGTAAATAAATTTCCAGGACAGACAGTACTACATAAGAGAGACCTTGTCTCAAAAACAAAAACAACCAAAAAGAGCAGTACAAGCTTAACTATTAAGTCATCTCTCCAGTGTGAACAGACTTTATTTCTTTTCTTTCTCCCCTTTCTCCCTTTTTTGTAGTACCGGGAACCTAAATTCTCTTATTTGCTAGGCAAGTGTTCTACTTCTATATCCATAGCCTTTTTCATGTTTTATTTTAAACAGTTTTACTAGGTTGTCCAGGCTGACATTTGAATTTATTCTGTAGCCCATGTTTCAATCTTTTCTTTCCTTCTTCCCTGTTTTCTCTTTCTTAATTTCAAGATTTAATCCCAGCACTCAGGAGGCAGAAGCAGGTGGATCTTTATGAGTTCAAGGCCAGCCTGGTCTACAGAACAAGTTCCAGGACAACCAGTGCTATAGAGAAACCCTGTCTTGAAAAAACCAAACCAAACCAAAACAAAACAAAAAAGATTTAGTTCGAGACAGGGCTTCTCTGTAGCTTTGGTGCTCTTGTAGACCAGGCTGGCCTCAAACTCACAGAGATCTGCCTGCCTCTGCCTCCCGAGTGCTCGGATTAAAGGTGTGAGCCACCACCGCCCTGCCAAAAAGATTTAGTTTATTTTTAATTGTGTATAAGTGTGTATGTAGGAAATGTATGCACGTGGTACTGGCACCCAAAGAGGTCAGATGTCTGATCCCCTGGAGCTGGAGTTATAGGCAGTTATGAGCTTCCTGATATGGATATCAGGAACCAAATTTGGGTTCTGGCCTTGAACTTCTCATCCCTCATTCCCATCTCCCAAATGCTGGGATTACAGGTGTGTCACAGGCTCAACGGGCTTTCTTTTCTTACATAAAAACTACTGCACTGAAGGAGGAAATGGGTTAACTGGGAGGCACTGTCCTTATCATACACAAACTGTGACATGGCATAATTCTCAAATTAACTGGAAAGTTCCATGCTAGCTATTCATGTGGTGCACACCTGTAATCCCAGTCTTCAGGAAAGGCATGATGACTGCAAATTCCAGGCCAGTCTGGATTATAGATGAAGTCTGTTTTGTTTTTAGGTTTAAAAAAAGAAAGGTGCAGGGATAGTCCTGCTGCAGAACGAGACACCAGCCTGGGGCTGGAAATCCCCCACCCAAGATCATATGTGAAAGCAAAAGTCCCCATCTCTCTTATGGAAACTTATAATGTGGAAGGTGGGGCTGGGCTAGCAAACAGGTGGAAGAAGCCAGAGTAGGCCAGAGACTGCCCTCCCCTTGCTTCTGAAGGACAGTGAAGGTCCTGGAGAGGAATCCTCAAGGCATCCTGGGCAGCACTCCCAGTCCTTTCCTTAGGAGAAAGGAAGGTAAATCTCATTTGACACACTGTCTCTCCTGAGGTCAGGTAACACTAAGGTGTCCTTCCTCCCCTCAGAACTCTGCTGTCCTTGGCTGTCAGACCTGGACAAGGGGCTTAGCATCGCACACAGGTAACCAGAGGTGCAGAGAAGACTGGATGTGCCCTGTATTCCTAGGGACTCCCTACAGAGGATCTGTACAGGACAGCAGGCCCCTTCTGCTTGGACCACACTGAAACTGAGTAGCTTCCATGTAACTGAGAAGATCACTGGCAGTGGCTGGTCTCACTGTGTCTCCTAATCACTACAGGGGAAACAGCTCTGGGATAAGGCACTAGGGGCTACAGTGGGGCCCTACTCGCCCCCTCAGGGCAACAAGGGACCTAAAGCAACTCCCAACAGGCTGCTGCCCCTTGAGTACCAGACTGGAAGCCATCAGACTCTCTAAAAGACCCGGTGCTTGCCAGGGCAGCACTACACCTTCATCTCAGCTGTGACACTCCAGGCCAAGGCCGTGAGCAGGAGCAGGAGGGTGATGAAGTCTGATAGTCTGCCGAGAAGTCCCTATTCCAAAGCAGTGTGTCCTACTCTTTGGGATACTCAGAGGCTGGGATCTGCTTATGCACATGATCATTCTAAGTACTGAAGTCTCGTCTTTGCCTAGAAACAAGCTCAGGTACAACCACACTCCAATGACTGTGAGGAGCCATGGTCCACCACCTCCACCACCACCACCCCCGCCACCCCCGATACACCACTGATGTGGGATTCCCCTCTGTATGCTGTGAATGTTTTACTACCTTTGGTTAATGAAAAGGCTGCTTCCACCTAGGGCAGGGCAGAATAGAACCAGGCAGGAAAACCAAACAAAGATACAGGGAGAGAGTAGGTGGGGAATCAAGGAGACACCATGAAGATGCAGCTGCCAGAAACTTTCTGGTAAGCCACAGCCTCGTGGCGATACACAGATTAATAGAAATGTGTTAATTTAAGATGTAAGAGGCGGATCTCTGTGAGTTCGAGACCAGCCTGGTCTATAGCGCTAGTTCCAGGACAGGCTCCAAAACCACAGAGAAACCCTGTCTTGAAAATCCAAAAAAAAAAAAAAAAAGATGTAAGAGCTAGTTAATAAGAAGCCTGAGCTAATAGGTCAAACAGTGTTGTAATCAATAAAGTTTCTGTGATAACCAACAAGCAGTCTTCGTTTACACACCACACAGAAGTAGGTTCCTGTGTCATCAGGGTCATCTAGAGCAGGCCTAGGATTGTGACAAGCTATCAGCCGTCCTGACAAGCCTTCTCTGCCCGTTTAATACCAAGACAATGGCCCTGAGCGCCAAAACAGATCTTCAAAAACACTGACCCAGAACTTTGACCAGCTCAGACTCCGTTGCTGATCCCAACCGCAAGGCCCAACTTGATCCCACACAGCCTTTCCCATGCATGAAACACCATTACTCTTTCATGTCTTGCTTTCAGGTCCTGTTTTCACTTCTACCATGAGGAGAATCCATGTCTACTGAAAGCTAGACACCCATTTAACCAGTGTCCACCTCAAAAGTATCTAGTGTAAACTACCTAGCCACAATGTTTTCTTTTTTTCATCTAAAGAATGACAATGTGTTGCTGGGCATTGGTGGTACATGCCTTTAATTTCAGCATTTGGGAAGTAGAGGCAGGTGGATCTCTGGATTCCAGAAAAGCCAGGGCTACATAAAGAAACCCTGTCTCGAAAAATAAACAAGAAAGCAAGAAAACAAAAAGAAGAGGTGAGAAGAAGGTAATTCTATTTTTAAGGAATGATTCTTGTGATGACAAATATCTGCACTTTTTCATGGGGTGGTGGTGGATAGGATCCTGCAAGGTTCTCAAGAGTTTGAGGAAGATCCCGCCCCAATGACCTACCAGACCGTACCAAGGAGGTAGCACCTGTAGAACTGTACGGCTGATTAATTCCAGAGAAATGTGATCTACTTTATGTTAATCTTTCAGTTTTCAAGGAAATTGCAAGAGTTGCATTTATTCCCCACAGTGTGGTGAGCCCACGGAGGGGCCCAGCCCAGAGCTCCTGGATCTGACGTGTAAAGCACCCTCAACTGAACCAACCACTCCAAACAATTCTCAGAAGTAGAATGTAGCAATTGAGAGAGATTTAGCAAGCCAATGCAGCTCAGCCCATGACTGGTACAGAAGGGCCGCTGCCTCAGACACATGCTGGAGAGGACACATAGCCTAGTAAGCACATCTTTAATACGTCTGGGCCATGCTGTGGCAGAAGCTGAACCAGAGCATATGGACACAGCAGAAGAAAGGAGGTTCTGGGACAGCACTTTTAGGGGTCATGGTAGCCCCCAGACACAGAGTAGGTAGCATTTCAAACCCACCCTGGGACCCAGTCAACCACAGGTCTCACTAGACCACAGGCCCCTTGAGGTGTAGGAAGGGTCAGACAGGAGACTGGCGGCCTGGCTCCGGCTGAGGGGCATGCTCAGAACTCCTCATGCACGTTGCGGGCATAGTCCATCAGCTTGCTGCCAGTGAAGAACTCGCTATACTTGAGGATCTCCTCAGGTTCCAGGTGGTGGTTCTGGTTCTCATCAGCAATGGCGATCATCTGCTTGGCTTCATTGAGGGCATTGTATTCATTCATGGGGTCCATGTAGTTCTGTGAGATCCAGACCTAAGTCAGCAGCCTATACCTGGCACCCTATCAACAGGGAGGCCCTGTGCTAGCCTAGAGGTCACTTCAGAGGTGGGGCTAGTATGTGCTTCCTATTCTGGTTCCATGCAAAAGGGGCCTTAGGAGTCCCTAACACAGGGTGGAGGATGTAGCTCTGAGATGGAACAATTATTTAGCATGGAATTCATCTTGAGCACCAAAACGAATTTCCAGATGCCTTCCACAGACTAGGGAGTTGCTTTCTAGAGGCTACAGGTTTCACAAGACTTTCCTATCTCTTGAATGCGAGTACTAATGCTGATGCCCCCCCCCCACCCGTCTCATCATCATGTCGGCAAGCCCCCTTTTCTCTGGGACCTCACTATAGGATGAACCCACAGCCCCCAAACCCACACCCTTGCTCACCTCCAGCTCCTCCATGGTCACAATCCCATCATGGTTGGAATCAATCAGTTCCTCAAACTCTTTCTTCCTGTCTTTCACCCAATTGTCATCAATGTCTTGGCCTTGCTGGTTCTCAACAGTGCCCACGGGCAACGAGATGAATTCAGGCAGGGACAGCTGCTTATCGCCATCCTGGTCTGTAGATAAGGGTGGGGAGAGGTGGTGTTCAGCTTGGGCTTTACCTAAAACACCTCCTCAGAAACCAAAACAGGATAAGCCCCCCTACCCTGAGGTGCAGTGTCCCTTTCAGCAGTGCAGTGCTCCCAGCCCACTGGTCACCCTCAGGCCCAGAACAGTGTCACAGTGGGTGACAGGCCTTACCCAAGTCCCGAACAATCTCCTTCACCATGAACTTGAGCATGCCCCGGCTGTGCTCAGGGTGAAGGAATGAAAGGAACTCATCCTCAGTCAGCAGCAGGTCTGCAGGCGGATTGTCTGCCTGGTACCAGCGACCTTTGAGGTTCTCAAGGACTTCCTGTGCTGTGAGAGGCAGATTAGTGACTATTAGGCATGCTGGACACTAACGCAAGCACCCACAAGATTTTACTTGAACTTAAGACGGCCGTCATCTTCTGGGCTCAAGACTAAGGGTGCTAGCCCACCACCCAGAAGAGCCTGGCCCTTGGGAGGAGACAAACAGGACCCCTGGACACTGCCCAAGCCGCCTTCTCTGCACGCTCCAAGTTGTTTCTTCCTCATCAGAAACGGAAATTCACCGAGACTGAGGCTGACTCACCCTTATTGACGTCTATAGGAACAAAGGTGTCATTTTTGTTCCTCTGTACGTTTTCATGTGCATTATCATTCGGAGAGTATAGAATGCAAAAAACCCAGTTTCTAGAAATGACTGCGGCAGTGAGCAAAGCTTCCCATGAATTCTAGAAATGATTGCCTATGCATTCTCTAATGTCTCCCATGTTCCCAGGGCAGAAATCAATCTTCCTCCATCTGGGACTCAACAGTCAGTGACTATGTACCATTGCCTAGGCTTCCAAGTTGCTCAACTCCAGGAACCCTAAGAATCGTTGGCTGAGTCTAACTCTGGCCACATCCTGACTGTTGCAGCCCCTCCATTAACCATTAAGTGCCTGGTCACCACAGACAGGCCAAATGGCCAAATGCACGGTATTTCCTGTGTTAATCTAACCTGACTAACAGGACTCACTTAAAAAATGGTGGGGAGGGGGCTGGAGAGATGGCTCAGAGGTTAAGAGCATTGCCTGCTCTTCCAAAGGTCCTGAGTTCAATTCCCAGCAACCACATGGTAGCTCACAACCATCTGTAATGAGGTCTGCTGCCCTCTTCTGGCCTGCAGGTACACAGACAGACAGAATATTGTATACATAATAAATATTTTTTTAAAAATGATGGGGAATGGGATACATTGGCTCAGCCCTGTAGTCCCAGCTGCTTGGGAGGCTGAAGCAGGCAGCTCATTTGAATGATTATCTCATAAAGTAAAAATAAAGACAAAAAAGTGGTAGAAGGCAGATTTCTCTGCCAAGACTCCCACCATGCACTGAGGGAGACCTACTAGCATTATACAAAAGAGATTATAAAGCATAGGCCTCTCCTCTAGGATACTATCAAGGGCTTAGATCACCTCAGTCAAAGGCCCTTCAGTGGGTTGAGGACAGGATGTGAATACACAGGCTTTAACTGTTTTAATGATAAGTGTCCCTCACCGTCTAGGGCACTTGAATACATGATCCCAGTAATGCTACCTGGAGAGGTTTAGGAGGTGAGGCCTTGTTGGAGAACGTACATTCCGAGGGGCAGGCTCTGAGTGCTTACAGTCTCTCACTTCCAACTCATGTGCCCTACTTCACGCTTGCAGTTCAAGATGTAAGCTTTTGGCTTCCTGCTCCTGCCACCATTCTGGACTCTAACCCTCTGGAACCATAAGTTTTTTGGTCATGGTACTCTATCACAGCAACAGAAAAGACTAATAGAGAAGCTGGCACCAGACAGAAGGGTGTTGCTGTAAAGAATCTGACTTGCTGGTTTTGAAGAATGAGAAGATCAGGGAATTTTGGACTCAGAAAGTGTGTGAATGCTATAAGCAGAGCTTACAGGGCCATGACAGTAGGAGCCTGGAAGATGGTAGTGCTAGGAGCAAGGCTGTCTGTGCAGGCCTAGCTCAAGAGGTTTCAAAGGGAAACAATATTAGCAACTGGGCTACAGGGCATTCTGGTAATATTTTGGCAAATAATCTGGCTGCCTTTTGCCAGATTTTACCCAAAGCTAAATCTAGAAGTAATGAAATAGAAGTTGAAGAGATTGTCCGGTGATTAAGAGCATGGATTACCTTTGCAGAGGACCCAGGTTCAATTCCTAGCATTCATATGGTACAATGGGGTAATCCTTCTGTATGTTATGAATATGTATTACTCTCACTGGTTAATAAAGCAAGCTGATTGGCCTAGAGCAAGGCAGAATAAGGCTAGGTAGAACAGTCACACTGAAAATACTAGGGGAAAGAAGAGAGGAGTCAGAGAGTGCCAGCTGTCACTAGCCACATGGCATACACAGATCAACAGAAACAGATTACCTTAAATGTAAGAGCTAGTTAGTAAGAGCTTAAGCTATGGGCTGAGCATTTATATTCATATATTCGGCCTCTGAGTCGGTTATTTGGGACTGGACAATCAGGACGGAGAAAACTCTGTTTACATATGGCGCCCAATGTGGGGTGGGGATCTACATAAGACCTGAGAAAGCTTTAAAAAGTATCTAAATAGAAACACAGCCACACTGGACTTCCTAGTCTTCTCATGCTGGCCACATTACAGAAACACATCTCCAGACAACTGCCCTCGAGATGGAGCTGGCCACCAACCTCCATGAGCAAAGTGGCATAGTAGATGTCGTAATCTCTCACAGGCCGCAGCGGAGAAAGGTGTCTCTCAGCTGCTGTCTTCAGATCTTAGCTCTGAGTGCCAGCTCGCTGCATGATGGATTTGAGGTTTTGTTCTCACAGACATAAAAGATTAAAGATACACAGTAAGGACAGATTCAGGCAGAAAGAACCTCTAAAGGAGTTACAGTGCATTAAAAAATATATGTAGGCTTGGGAGAGAAAAGAAAAAGGGTAGAGAAGGTCCTTTAAAAAATGAAGTAGCCGGGCGGTGGTGGTGCACTACGGAGAAACCCTGTCTCGAAAATCAAAAAAAAAAAAAGAAGTAAATGGGCTGGAGAGATGGCTTGGTGGTGGTTAAGAGCACTGACTGCTCCTCCAGAGGATCCAGGTTCAAGTCCCAGCACCCATATGGCAGCTCACAACTATCTGTAAAAAAAAGTTTCAGAGGATCTGACACCTTCACGCCAATGTACATAAAATAAAGCTAAATAAATAATAAAAAGATTCTTTAAAAAATTTTGGCTGCTAAGAGACCTTGGATTATGAAAACTGCTATATTAACCCATCCTATATATTTTTAAATTATTTTGAGTTCAAAATTTAAGTCAAAAGATGTGTTACTTTGGGGGAGAGGTTATGCTTTTGTTTCCACAGGAAATGAGAAGCTATGAAGTCACTCTAGGTTAAGAAAAATCAAATTTGAAAAAAACAAAAGAAAAATTAAGTTTGATTGAGAAAGACCCCCTGAAATCCTGACTACAGACTTGGAAAATAAACCGAGAGCAACTACAAGACACATGATGTATATTTTACCTGCTCAACATATAACAAAAAAGCATTTATGGCTCATTTGTGTACAATACAGTCTATACGTACATTAATACAGACATGCATGTCATCTTTAAAAGTTTATGTATTTTTAGAACAAGTGGACCAGACAGCAATAAAAACGGCCCAGATGATCCAGCATCCAGAACAGCTTCAAGGCTGCTGAAATGCTCCATCCTCACATAACACCCCAGTCAGGACCGAACAATCAAAAAAACCAACTGTTAATCTCAAAATATTTTACATTGGTATAGATTTTGGTTTATTGATACAAATTTAAAGTTAATTTTTTTATACTGTATATATATTTCTACTCTTGCTTAAGATACTGTGTTTATAAAGTTCATTTAAAAATGTAATATACAGAGCTAGTTCCAGGACAGGCTCCAAAGCCACAGAGAAACCCTGTCTCGAAAAAAAAAAAAAAAAAAAAAAAGAAAGAAAGAAAAATGTAATATAGCCGGGTAGTGGTGGCACACATCTTTAATCCCAGCACTCCGGAGACAGATACAGGTGGATCTCTGTGAGTTTGAGGCCAACCTGGTCTACAAGAGATAGTTCCAGGATAGGCTCCAAAACTACAGAGAAACCCTGTCTCAAAAAAACCAAAACTATATAATTAAGAAACACAGATTAATAGTCATCTGTAGTTGTCAAACAGAGTCAGTTAGGTTTTCTAGGTATACAAAGATATTTCAGATAGATAGGTAATCATCAAACACTTCGAAGACCTGCAGATTATGGCATTTAAAGTGCTTTAATAACTTGGACTTTTCACAATAGTGAGACATGTCTACTCCTGGCAGCACCAGTTCACTTCAGAGAAGATGAAGGACATCAAAGAAACTCCATATGGAGTCTGTTTTCTTTAAGGCAAAAGCTAGCCACGTGGGCAAAGAGACTGCTCTTGTCTCAACTGCGGACAGTTACTGTCCAAACTGGGGCAGCAGGACACAAAAAAAGGTAACTGCCGAACTCTGCCAACATAAGGTAGGACAGTCCTTCAAAATCCCATGCTTCACAGAAAAGTCTGTCAGCTATGTTCCAACATAACAGAGAAACTTTGGATGACTGTCCAGGCAACGAGATGTCCCGTTCTCAGGTAACATTTCATCCTTCTGGGGTCTTAAGTTTTTTTTTGTTTGAGGCAGGGTTTCTCTGTGTTTCCCTGGCTGCCCTGGAACAGATCAGGCTGGCCTTGAACTCATAGAGATCCACCAGCCCTTGCCTCCCAAATGCTGGGATTTAAGGTGCATGCCACCATGCCCAGCCCCTTTTGGGGTCTTTAATGGAGTTAAAGACTAGATAGTCATAGTTATAACCAAAGGTCAATAAATAAGATATAAAACTTCAGACTTGCCAAGATAAGATAGATAATAAAATATTTTCTCTAATTTTGCCAAATACAAATGAACTAGATATTGTAACTATAATTCTTAATAACTATTTTTGTTGTATATAACCTTACTATGCTAAACTTAAAACTTTTCTTTTTAATTAGACAAAAAGGGGGAAGTTCTATGGGATAATCCTGATGTATGATGTGAATATGCAGGCTAGGCAGAAAAGCCAAACTAAGCCAGGCGGTGGTGGTGCACGCCTGTAATCCCAGCACTCGGGAGGCAGAGGCAGGCGGATCTCTGTGAGT